>NC_090190.1:30833311-31085811 GCF_024679245.1 Pseudorasbora parva | reverse complement strand
GACATATTTCTATTTGATTTATCTTTTCAGATTAAATTATGAAATTTAAAATCAAACAAAACATATACTTTAATTTTGTTTTAAAATAAATGTGAAACGTGGCAAATAAGGGAAACATTTTTCCTTCAAAATGTGAAACTGGCACTTTGTTTTTTAGCTAATAATAAATATTCATGTAAAATAGAGCATCACAAAAAAGGAAAAAAAAAAAAGATTTATAACATTTCACAAATGGAGGGATGGATGGAATATGCGAGCAATACAATTTTGATATTGATCTAAATACATGTACATGTAATCAGTTCCTGTAGATTTATACTTGAGTGATTCCCCATCATTTAGTTTTAAAATATCAATTATTCCATTTATTATAAAATCCATGTTAAGTTTTTCATGTTGACATTTATAATGTGATAAACTGAGCATTTATTACATTTCTTATTTCATTCTGCACTTACTTCCAGCACTCAGTTTAGTTCCTCCAGAAAGTCCACAATGATTCTCATTCAGTGAACAGAAACCTCCAGAGTGTTTAAAGAGCAGCAGTCTACATTGTTAGATTTTTTTTCATATTAAGTAAATCCAGGAGGAAACTGAATGTGTTTTTGACAGGAGTCTGTTGAATGGAGTGTTTTGCATGTTTGCTGCTCCACACTCAAAACTCCTCCTGATCAGTGTGTGTTCAGAGTCCCGTCAGAGTCACTGACACACACAGCGATAATGGCTCTTTTACTAATTCTGGCTCCACTGGCTCTGCTTGCTCAAGGTTTGATTTCCCTCTACATTATCAGAGTTAAAGAGTTAAAGCTTTGGCTCTGTTGTGCTTTGTTTTGAGTTGTTTTATTATAAAGGATGTAAATATCTCAGTATTTTAATGTAGCACTTACTGTTTTTTAATCTCTCTCTCTCAGTGTCTCAACAAGAGGTCCAGACTCCAGAATCTCTGTGTGTTAAAGCAGGAGATTCAGTCTCTATCAGCTGTACTGCGTCTTTTGGAATTGGTTATTACATGAGCTGGTATCTGCTGAAACCTGGAGAAGCTCCTAAACTCCTGATCTACACAACGAGTTACCTTGCATCTGGAGTCTCAAACTGGTTCAGTGGAACTTATTCTGGATATGAATTCATGTTGAAGATAAGTGGAGTCCAGACTGAGGATGAAGGAGATTATTTCTGTATGGGGGTTTATTCTGGTCCAGTATTCAAACAGCCTCATACAAAAACTTCCCTCAGTCAGACAACACAATGAATTTACTCAAGCATGAACTAATTTACATAAAATGAGAAATTAATTCTTCAGTATGAACAAAATCAGTAATCAATCTACACATTCTGTCCATGATTCTGTGATAAACACTACAGATAATAAAAATAATAATATATAATATCAGTATTATATATTTTTATTAGTAATATTAGTGCATATTTAATTAGAAAATGCCTCATTAGTGTATTCAAAAATCATTCTGTTCAAATACATACTGACAGTCAGAAGTCAGATTTTAAGCTCTAAATTTATTGTAAAATAAACATTAAAGTAATCAATATTTTTTATTGTCACTGTGATTCCTTATGTGAAGTTAATAAACGTAATTTCGGGAAAAGTACACCCATCTAATCTTTCAATTAATACCAAGGTATAAAACCAGCAGCTTACCTCTTCCCCTTTTTAGTTCCTCAAGCATCCCTCCTCCTTTTGTACAATTTTGAACACCATACTGGTGAAAGGAGAGATCCCTGACACGAGTGTAAAGCGCTATGTGTGTACAGTGGTACATATAAAAGCGATATAAAAATGGCTCATTCATTCATTATTTTATTCATTCAGTTTGCCTGTTATAGGGGGGCAATCGGAGCTCGGGTAGAATTTCCGCTCCGAGCCCCTCTATAGCAGACAGCAAGCCAAATCTGTTCACCACTTTCACTAAGATTATATGGGCGCACAAACTCGTGAGTTTACATTTAATGTAGATAACATATTTTATTCAATTATATGATTAATATACCGTAAATATCTATTTTAATGTAATTGATTTTCAATATTAAAATATAATTTTAATATGCTATTCATCAAAATAAACACAATGGACATGACAAATAAAAATCACTAAAAAGTGGTATATTTAATTTTAGGTAGTTTTCGTTTTATATGTTAGTGTTTATTATGTCCAAGAAAGTCAAAACAATATTTGAGTAAAAATGCTTTTATTTGGCAGCAATAAAACAACAAACATCATTTCTGTTACAGCTAAGAATATTTGAAAATTATGCTAATAACAAAAGATTAATTGTTGAACATGACAGGACAGTCATTTGTGTGTATTTGTGTGAATGCATGTCTATCTACGTCTTGTGTGTGATGTGTGTGTGTTTCACTGGTCATCACACTGCTGTGTGTTCAGGCTCTGGGTCACGGCATTCTGGGATGCGTGTGTGGCGTCACAGCTGATGGTTTTTGCTCTGCTCCACTCACTCTCAGTGAGGCTCAGGCTGCTGCTCCAGCTGTACAGTCCATCCTTCTGCAGCACACTGGGACTCAGATTCACACCAGAGCTCCTGCTGCTGCCATCCACCTTCCAGCTCAGCTTCCAGTCAGAGGGGAATCCCTTACTGCCCACACACAGCACTGTAGCCTTACCCTGCTGCAGCTCGAGGGCGGAGGGCGGCAGGACCGCGAGAGTGGGACGAGTGGCAGCTGGAGAGGGGGGGGGGGGGGGGGGGGGAGAGAGAGGGAGGGAGAGAGAGAGAGAGAGAGAGAGAGAGAAGGGGGGGAGTGAGAGGGTGGTGGTGGTGGTGAGAGTTTCATTCTCCTTAAAACAGCTCTATCAGTCTTTCACTTCCCTTTAAGAGATTCAGAGTTAATTGAGCAGATCTCAAGAGCAACAGCCTGTAAAACACATTTACCAACAATCACACATATCTATACTTAGATTCATCATTCATAATATTAAATCATGGATTTTTAATTTAAGGAATCTATTTTTCATTTGTTCAAATTATTAAATTATTTCTTGTTATACATTTACAGTATTTACAAACACTGCAAAAAGGTTTTGTCGGTTTAACTTTAAAAAGTAAGTAACCTGGTTGCCTTAAAATTTTGAGTTTATTGAAATAATTTTTTTTTGAGTTGATACAATAAAGGAAATTGGTTTAATAAAAATACAATATTATTTGATATCTAAACCACATACAAAATGTGGTAAATCATGAAAAAGCACAATTTGGCATGTTTCACTACACTGTAAAAAATTATTTAGCAAAAAAGTTACCTGGTTGCCTTAAAATTTTGAGTTCATTGAAATTAAAATTTTGAGTTAATACAATTCGACAACCTTTATTAAAATATTATTTAAAGATTTTGTAAGCATAATGGGTAATTGTGTGTGTTTTATTTTTGATGACGCAGTGAAACATGCTAAATAGTGCTATTTTCATGATTTATCAATTTTTTTATGTGGTTAAGATACAATAATACTGAGTTTCTATTTATTAAACAGATTTCCTTCATTGTATCAACTCAAATTTTTAATTTCAATAAACTCAAAATTTTAAGGCAACCAGGTTACTTACTTTTTAAAGTTAAACAAACAAAAAAACTAACATTTTTTAAAGTGTGCGTCATCACAAATAAAACACACAATTACCGAATACGCTTACAAAATCTTTTAATAATATTTGAATAAAGGTTGTCGATTCTCAAAAATGTTCATTGTATTTACTCAATTTTTCTATTTAACTGAACTCAAAATTTTAAGGCAACAAGGTAGCTTATTTTTTAAAATATTTTTTACAGTGCAGTTTCAGATGTATATAGAAAGAAACACCAGACACATTTCTGTCTCATGTGACATTCATTTAACTTTTCATTAAACAATAATAATTAAAAAATGTTAATAAGACATTTTGAACTTTCTATTATTCCTAAGCTGCCCTATATTTGGCCATAGCAAAATGTTGAATGTTTTCTCGTTTGTCAAGATGTAGAGATGTGAGAAAGACTCACATATATTAGCTTTATATTTCATATATATATATATATATATATATATATATATATATATATATATATATATATATATATATATATATATATATATATATATATATATATATATATATATATTCTTTGTCAAATATGATTTACCATTTTGATAAAATGCTCAGTAGTCAAAAAGCGATTTGGTATAAATTGGTCTGTATAAGTGAAGTTAGCAAATTATTTGGTAATGTCACACCAGAATAAAGCATTCAAATTATTTATTCTTATATTACTCATCAGTTCTTTCGTAATGTTTTTAAGCAAAAAAATAATACTCTGCTGTTCTTCTCATTCTGTTTATTTTTGAAATAAATAGAGATGTACTTACTGCCAACTGAGAGTCGTGTGCCTCCACCGAACGTCCACCACAGTGATACAAACCACATCAGCGGCTGAACAAAAACCTCCTGCACTAAAACTGACACTGATGATAACCAGTTCTCTCTTTTATAACTAATAGCAACATAAACTAACAAACAAACCAAAGCGGCATTAAATATGATAATTTCCAAAATCTACTAAATTTTTTTTCTTTTTTTTAAATTATTACTACAAACACTTTTGAACTAATCAATTACTCTAATCAATTAGAATCAATTACTTTAATGTAAATTTGTATTTTGATTATGTGATTATCTTAAGCATTTGTGCCCTTAAGCACAATTATCAATTATATATTAAATTTTTTTATACAGCTTTATATTTTATATGTCTTTCATATAGTCTAATTTACAATCCAACGCAGTATTAATGCAATTTGTAATTAAACAAGTAAACTCTAAATATGAAACCTATTTATGGTTAAGATGGAGGTATGTGTCAATATTCATTAAACTCCTTATACATTTCACAACAATGTTTTCATTCTTTCCATCAGTGATGCCCATAAGATCAGTGGCAGCTGCTCACAACCTGAAAACCTGTCAAATAAATGTAAATCAATTAAAATTTTTTGGGTAAATATGGTCTCAACACTGTCCAAAGGCCAACAACAGAGAAAGAAACTTGTAATGTTTTACTGCCCCCTACTGAAACTACAAGAAAAAGCTAATTGGAAGGACACATTAATGAAACCTCTGCATGTTCAACACCTGAACAGAAACTTTTAGTTGTTAAGAGTTTTGCATAAACAACAGATGGACAATGCTTTTGAAACACAGAAGGGTGAGTTTTGCTGACAGTTGTTGGCCGTTACAACATACATTTATGTAGGCTACAAGCCTACGTTATATTTTGAACTCTAAATAGCAAGGAAATGGGTGGAGTGGAAACCACTTGTTGCACAAATTAAAGTTAAGAAGAAATGTGATGTCTATTGTCACAATTACTGAACCCAAGTTGATTTCAAGGGTTGTACCAGCGTTGATATTTGCTACAACATAACATTTTACCTGACTAACAGTAACCACGTCGAATTTTTAGAATCAGAACCAGCCATACCAGAATCGCAAAAGAAGTGAGTTGGTGAATCGACCATTTGGACACCAACCTCTTACAATTTTTTTAGGACGCTTTCTCAGAGTAGGCTTAAACTGTTACAGGCAGCATATTTACAAACACAAAGTGGATGCAGTGAATATCTGAGTGGATCAATATTCACTTGATTATATTCCAATAGTGACGATGAAGTATATTGTGAACGTGCGGATACATGTCTAGAATCCTATGGGTGTATGTGTAAATCAGCTAGTTGGCGACTCATGTAATGTCGTGTATGTTTTCTTGAAAAATCTTTCCATGCAGTTGTGTGACAGATAATATGGTTCTGTTTATGCATCTCCATCATCATTTACTTGTAAACTCTGTAATATCCTACAAATGATGAATTAAAGTTGCTTTTGTTGTTTCATCACTAGGGGGCGATGTCACAACATACCACTGTCCTAAAATAGGCCTATTCTTGTCTGTGTATGTCTAACATGACATGGAAAGGCTTAAGTAGGCCTTCAGTCAGATACATGGTAAAATTGAGGGATCATGTCATATTCATAACTATTGTACACAGATTAAGTTATTTTGAGAACAGTTGAGTTCCCTCTTATTATGCCTCACTCAGTGGTGACATTTCCATTAGAGAAAGGCAAGGTGTTGCAGTGAGTCTTACGCAATGAGCTTCTGTACTGGTTGTCGTGTATGTTTTCCATCTCAGACTGATGTGCAGAGACAAAGTAAGCCATTTTCAGCTTGATTTTTGTGGACTAATACCTATAGTTGAAATCTGGCGTAGTGCTTGTGACAAACTGATTATGTTCCCTTATTTTTTGAACTCGATTTAGATAAAAGCGTCTGCTGTGTGGTAAGAGTAGTATCCGAATAGCCTATTTTAAACAAGCTCTTTATCTGTATTGCACTTTCAAAATTGTTCTGTTTGTTTGAGCAGCCTGACATTTCATTAGCTTGCGCAGTACATTTAGTTTTTCTGAACTGTTTGAAAAACCTGTTTGAAAATGATTCTTTTTTGCAGTTCCGTTTTGATGTTAAAGGGTTAGTTCACCCAATAATGAAATTTCTTTCATTAATGACTCACCCCAATGTCGTTCCACACCCGTAAGACCTCCGTTCATCCTCGGAACACAGTTTAAGATATTTTAGATTTATTTGAGGACATTTTCTTTTAAAGGGGGGGGTGAAATGCTGTTTCATGTTTCATTTGTAAGGAAAAGAGTTAGAATTATCTAAATATATCTGCATTTTTGCACAATATTGTATTGCAATGTATAAAAATAGTAATACACATACTATAACTGCATTTATTATGATCTGCACATTTTCTATAGCACTCAAAAAAGGTATAAAACACCACTGATGAGGATGAGGTGTCGTGATGAGGAAGATCAGGCCATAGTGACAATCCGTTAGGGAGAGAGTGAGGGTGAGATCGAAGATGGAGATGAGGATGAAGATGGTTATGATATGATATAACTTGATGTAATAACTTGATGTGATGGCTTGATGTAATGGTTTGGTAAAACTTGTGTTCCACGATGGTACAATGTTGCCTGAGAGCAACAGCTGAATTTGAAATGTTGCTTTTTATTAAATATGAAATTTGTAATACATTATAAACTGGATAAATGTGTTTGTTCAGGTCTCTGGTTAAAGAAATAGATTTTTTCAATAAATATATTAGTTTTTTTCTACATGAAAACGTAAAAAGTTTAAATTTGTCCGTTGTGGTACAATGTTGCCTTGAGGCAACAAACTTTTAAAAAATAAATAAAAATAAAAATTATGATTTTTTTTATTGCTATTGTTAAAGTGTCCTATTTTAAGCAGGAAAAACACCACAAATAATTTTTTCCTCATTGAAATCATATTGCGTAACATAGAGGGTTAAAGTTTCTTTTATTTTTACAAAATGCATGTCTTTTAATGCTCTACCTGGTGAAACACAGCCATGGCATTTAATGCCCAGTGAAAAGCAGCACCCTGAAGCATCTAATCACTGTCCCCAGCGTGGAACTTTGAAGTGCTATCAGGTTCAATGCTGAGATGGGTGAATAGGGAAACAGACCTTTATTGTAGTAGTGGAGGTTAAGCACAGAATAAAAGAATAGTTGAGATCACTTGTCTACCCTGGAGCCTGGCTGCCCCAGGAGGAGGGGTGACCATTATGGGAGAAGAGGAGCAAGTGTCCTATACACAATCATCACATTATCTAGCAGTAAAGCTAGCGAGATGCAGGTGGAATGTATTTGTTTTACCCTGTAATGCCTGATGTATGAAATAATTGTTATAAGGTTATGAATAAGCTGGTGTGTTCCAAAATAATGACAAAATTATAATTTAGGAGAGATATGCCTTCAAAACGTACAGTTTCTCACTTCCGCAAAAATGGTTCACAGATTTTTATGACATCACGACAGACTTAATTTTCTCATCACATCTTCTGTCCAATCAAATGCGCTCTAGAATCTAAAGTGTCCCGCACATAGTGAACTACCGTATATACGGAATAGGGAACGATCCAGACAGTGCGAATATGCTTTCAATGATGTCTAGTTTCACATACACCACCGCAGCACACTCACATTCTGCTCCCGGTCCAGGGACAGGAGAGCACAGAGCGGATCACATGCCTGAGTCAGCACAGACAAAAAAATATATTGGATCCATTTGAATTCTGCACAGCAATACTTCAGAGATATAGAGGAGATTATGAGACGGTTTGGAGATTAGGAGAAAACTGCAGCTTTCCTAAGATAAAATGCTCTAATGAAACTGTGATATAAATAAAATGCTATTGGCTGTTTTGAAAAAGGGGAGGAGCTGCCTGATATGTCCCGCCCTGTCTTTCTGTTTCAGGGGAAATTACCTGTTTCCTTCAGTGCCTTCAGTGGGCCTGATCTTGAACTTATTTAGAAAAAAGTTACCTGGTTGCCTTAAAATGTTAAGTTCATTGAAATTAAAATTCAGTTAATACAATGAACATTTTTTGAGTTTCGACAACCTTTATTAACATATTATTTAAAGATTTTGTAAGCATATTGGGTAATTGTGTGCTTTTTATTTTTGATGACGCAGTGAAACATGTCAAATTGATTTATCAAATGTTTTATGTGGTTCAGATAATATTTTGAGTTTTTATTTATTAAACAAATTTCCTTCATTGCATCAACTCAAATTTGTAATTTCAATAAACTCAAAATTTTAAGGCAACCAGGCTACTTACTTTTTTAAGTTAAACCAACAACATTTTTTTACAGTGTACTGTAAAACAGCTGAAATTGTGAAGGCATGCAGTGGGCAGAGCTAAAGAAACACTCCTTCAGATCTAACACTGCATCCTTCAGATCTAAGTATTTAGTTTTATTATATTTACAATAGAAAAATATCTGTGCCGAGTCTTTCCGTATTTCTTCAAAGTTCTTCCATATAACATTGAGCCCAACACAGCGGTAAATCTACATTAACTACATTCACACACAGGCTTATTACCTTGTTAGCTGTAGTGGGTGACTTACAACAAGCTAATGTTACCAAACAATAATCACTAAAACATCGGACTTGTACATCGCCATCATAATTGTTTGTCTTTGGTGATGTATTAATGACTCAGCATCGCATGTGGGAGAAATAATTTCATCCGAAGTTTAAAATTAATAAAATAGAATAGACAGCCCTTACTGGAGATCCACAAACACTGAACTTTGCTCGCTCCCTTTTCTCCTGACCAGCCCACTGTCGGCGGTGTGTGTGTGCGTGCGTGTGCGGGCGTGTGTGTGTGTGTGCGTGTGTGTGTGTGTGTGAGAAATCTGTTAACATTGGGATGTATAACAGGCGATCTATTCGTGATCAAACTATTTGCTTTGCATATCTAAGCAGTTCATATGAGTCATTACGATAACGCGGCCCTGATTTTACCCCCCAAACGCAATTTTTTCCGGAGAATCCCCCGAGAAGTTATTGTTTAGAGCTAAAACTTGGCAACCCTGTCTGCACGCACGCTGGAATAAGCAATCTTTGCCGGTGTTGTAAAAAAAGAAAGAATTTAAGGATACAAAGAGTACTTACCAACATGATCATCATTTCAGAGAGAAATAGTGCAGGTTAATGCATATAGAAACAAGCTCTCCGTTTAGGATTTGAACAAATATAATCCAAGTGCTTTTGATGACGTGCATGGTTACGTTACTGTTTATCATCTGTCCGTCATCGTCTAAAGCCCGCCCTGATGATTTCATTGGTCCGCACAGTTTCTGTTCAGGCATAATTACTCCTCTATGGATCGAGTCCAGACCGAACCGCCCAAGCTCAAATGTTGTGGGCGGGGCTGAGTTCGGCTGGCATCCAGGCTAGCCAAAACTGGTACTGCAATCACTTTCCCCTCTCCCCCTCCCCCCTGACTCAAGGTTACCAGATAGGCTGCAGGATCCAGCTGGAACGTTTGTAGCTGCAGCTGTGGTAACTAGAGCAGATCTGGCAACCTGGATGCCGAAACACTACTGACTTCGTGATGGGTAGATAGGTGGAGGGCGGAGCTTCAGGTCAAAACACAAAATGTCCACATCAGTTGAGGGCTGCAACAACAACTTTTAAATGACAATATCTTGGCCGGACTACTATTGTCAGGGATATAAGTATTTGAAATTAACATGATTTCTTAATGTCACTAAGAAATCATGTTCATTTCAAATACTTATATCAAGGTCATTTAATGGTTAATTGAAATACATTTCTTACATGCAGTTCCTTTATCAGTGTAAAAAGCTCAGTATGCATAAAACAGCATTTCGCTGGGTTATTTGGAAATCTGAACAAGGTTATCTTTCCCTCAAAACCAAAAAAATCACTTGACGTCGTTGAGTTTGTGGTCTTAAAAACAACGCTGCCAACAGCTTCCGAAGCTCGTTGATGGACGTGCTCTTGCTCTGATTGATGTGCGCACGCGCATCCAGAAGAAAGTGCCCATACAGTGAATTCCGCCCTTTATGATGTCATACAGGGCCATACTCTGGAAAAAAAACTTTCCGAAAGTTGTTTGAATCCTAAAGGAGTGTATTTTGCACAGAAATATTGAAATTAAATGTTGGCCATGTTTAGGATGAGAATTAGACTCTTTAACAGTAAAAATAGGTCAGAATGCATGAAATAGCATTAGGATCCCCCCCCCCCCCCATTTAAAAACGACATATCACATATAATACTGTAGGCGTTATTTGTTTGTTTCCATGCAAAAAATCTGAAATACATATTTCTGATTGTTGCAGGCTTATAACTGAAGTCAGTTGTAAAGTTTACTATAGGCATTATTGGATAGGCATAGATTACTCTTGGCTCATTAGGTGACTTTCACTTTGCTTTACCACCGCCTCTGAGACTCATTAGGACTTTTACAGCTGAGCTTCTGATTACCAGCTCTGATCTACCTCCCCTTTAGAGTTCAGAACACAGCAAAGGGTTACCTTGGGTCAGTGCACCCACACACAGCCCCTCATACAGCCCAGGAGGCGTGGTCATCACTATAATTCCCGCTCTCAACCCGAGCATCATCACCTAATAAACTGGTGTTTTTTAAGAATGTTCAGTGTGAATGACGTAAAAGATACACCAAATGGTACTGATGCATCAGCACTATGTTTGGTACTGTTCATTGGTTATCTTTGGGTTAGTGTATGCTGAGATTAGGTTTTTGACATAACATTTAATAGTATAGCATAATTATCAGTCTGATTATGCATTTAAAACTATTGCTATAATACCTGGTAAGACTGGTAAATCATCTAATGTGCTATAAATAACGGCTACTGTCCGTTATGAAGTTTGTCCGCAGGGAACTCTGCCCACATTTTCAGAGCTGGGTGTGAATGTCCTGTATGTTTGTATTTACTCACTGTTACCCTGGTATGTCTCTACCGTAACCCAAAGTCCTCTTTACTGTAACAGAACACAGCCAAAGAGTCAATATTGTAAATTTAGTCTTGCAGTCTGCAGAAAAACTGCCAGAGCCTGAGTTTAGAGCCTCTGTGCTGGCCTTTTCATAACACTGCGTGGTTGGAAGTAAATCCACATAGTTAATGGACCATGGTCCATTAGTAATTCCCTGTACATAAACATTAAACGTCTGAGTGTTTGCATGGACGCTAGTAAGATTTGACCTGGATTTTTCCTAATTTCTTTAGGGCTAAATGATGGCTGTTAATTTAATGTGATTAATTAAAAATAATAATGTGATTAAGATTAAAACAATCCTTCATACCCGCTGTCTATTGCATGCTTTTTTTGTTAAATTTTGGGATCAGCAAAATATCGATGCAGTTAATTTAATGATTTTGCGAGCACTTAACAATACAGTCAATTAACATTCACTAATGCATTAGGCCTCAAAAACATTTTACAGCATTTAATAACCTAAGTTAATATTAATTTATAGATATACATTTTTAACATTTAAATTGTTTATATATATTTATTAGAGGTGTAAGTATACATGCAAAAAAAAAATATTTTTTTAAAATTAAACAGTGGTTTATTGAACTAACTGTCTGCCTTTAAATAAAAAAAGTATTTTTCTGCAAATAACACGTACACTGCAGTTTATGGTGCTGATGTAGCCTAATTGGGGGGAAGAGATCTGGGTGTGATTTTGGGTGTAAGCATGTTAGAATTATTATTTATTTATTTTTTGTTAAATTATTGCACTTCCATTCTAACCTGCTCTTCTCTATTTGACACATATGTGCAAAATTCATTGAAGTCCGCAAAGTTAAATGCAGAATTGCTTCCTGTCAGGATAATCCTTTTTACAAAATGAAAATTCTTGCTTGGATTTTTAACATTTACAGTTACGTAACTGCCTCAGACATATTAAACAACACAAAGTGTAGGGCACGCCTACATGTTCAAATGTGTGAATAGTGCTCTGCCTTTACAAAACCACACCGAACGTCAATTCATCTGAATCGTTCTTCTTTAGACTGCTGACTTTTCACCATCTGAACAAACCTGTCGTAGACGTTCCCTGCTATAGAAAAGCACTTATTTAGAGCAGCCTACGACATCCCAAGCTGCTATTGTGAACACGCACGCACTGTTTCGACGCAAAGATATACAAGAAGCTCAGCTTGTCAGATGCAGTCAAAAGAGCTCACTGCAGCCACTGAAATATTACATTTTGTACAATATTTTTGTTTATTTAAATTCAAAGGGATTTTCACGGGCTTCAAATCTAGGCCTTAGCCCGGCCCTGGCCCGGGACGTTGAGGCCCTAGCCCTGCCCATGTCCGACAGCTTATCAAAATTTTCGGGAGTCCGACTGGAGTAAGATTTTTTTTTTTTTTTTTTACATTGTTGCAGCCATTAAAATAGTTCAGTATTGTTTTTGATGTCTTAGTTATATTTTGTTTAGTTTCTTTATTGAGTTAATTTGGAAAAATGTTTAGAGCATTTTTTGGTTTGTTAAATTAAAGTTTAAATTTTTTAAGTGACGACCAAGCGACCAGCGGCCGCCAGTGGGGTTGGGGTTAGTTCACCCAAAAATTTAATTTCTTTCATTAATGACTCACCCTAATGTCGTTCCTCACCAGTAAGACCTCTGTTCATCATCGGAACACATGCAGTTTAAGATATTTTATATTTTAGTCCCAGAGCATATGCAGTCTATGCACACTTTACTGTCCATGTCCAGAAAGCTAATAAAAACATCATCAAAGTAGTCCATATGTAACATCAGTTGGTTGATTGGAATCTCTTGAAGCATCGAAAATACATTTGGTCCAAAAATATCAAAAACTATGACTTTATTCAGCATTGTCTTCTCTTCCGTGTTCCTCCAAAAAGATTCAAACGGTTCATGAATCAGTGCATCGATCAATGATTCGGGTCGCCAATGTCACGTGATTTCAACAGTTTGGCAGTTTGACGCGATCCGAACTGCTCAAAATCATGTGATATTGGCGACCCGAATCATTGATCAGTTCACTGATTCATGAACCGTTTTTTAAAAACAAGGCGTAGCTTGATGACGCCTGGATGTTATTATGCAGCAGACGACTGCTTCTGCTTTTTCCGGTGATGCATACGCAGCACTGTTTTATCGTATTGATACATTATTTGATTGTGTTGAAAGTTATGTTATAATGCTTGTCTGTGTGTTCTCTCGACTGCAACTATGAGACACTTGTTGCACACTGCAGTACTCTAGATCAATATTAGGCATGGTTAATGCCAGGGTAATGCGACGGTCCGTGTCCTGGTTAAAATTGCTTATTTTTCTGGATTTAAAAATACTTGGAAACATTTGTGATAATATAAGTACTCAAGTCAACAAAATGACACTGTTTTGAGGTATTTTAATCCAAAAATCTTACATATTGTGCTTTTAATGTTATATTTCCAATGATCCGATGACATTACAAAGTCAAATAAAGTGTTTTTCACTCCACGTTTCTATTTTTTTTTTAAACTTTCTATTTAGCCTATAATTTTTGGTGAAATTATTTGGTAGTCAGAGGGGGGAGGAAGGGAGGGGGGTTCTCAAACTTTTTGAGAACCTAACCTCTCCATACGAGCACTTATAAACAAGCATATCTGGACTTGGATTTATAATGTATTTTAAATAGATTTTATTTATAAAACCTAGATTGATAAATGCTGTAAAAAAAATCGTCATTATTAGTTTAGGATAATTAATGCATCGACTATTGTAATTAAAGTCGTTGTAAAGTGTTATATTTTCCTACATTTATTCAGAGGCCATAAATTCTCCCTTTATTATGTCTGAGGACCGTCAACAAGATTTTGACCTGTGACAGTTTTCACAGCAACTCATAACGCGTAGTCTGTCTGATGTAGATGTATCAGACAGGAAACTGACAATTGGTCCCTCTGTTACACAGCCCATAGAAAAACTGAAATAAATCTCAAGGCAGTGCATTAGCTGTGCCAAAATTGTTGTGTGGTTGGACTCCCTTCGGGTTTGGCCAAATTGCATTTGAAAATTTCTAAGCTAAGGCCAAAGGATCTTATGTCAGTCGTACATGTTTTCCACTGTTTGTTAATCCCCCGGGGGACACAGAGGGGTGAAAATGAAATCAGTGTTCCAGGTTAAAGCAAATAATCAGCCTCCCTCAATGGAAATCCAGGGCAGATTGATGTCATTTGTTTCTAAGGACTAATTGTGCCCAATCAAGCCTTGATGCCAATGAAGTGGATCAAATGATTGACAAGTTCTGCTCAATGTTGACTTTGGACCAAAGGCAGGTCGTTAGATCATGAGTTTAAGCTCAGGGAGGAAATAACACGTCGACGGTGTCAGCGGGCCAGGTGAGTGAACGGACTCTGAAGTGCAGGAGAAGAATGTGATGTCAAAGGAAGAGTTTTAAGGTAAGGGGACGTTCACGTCAAGCTCTAGAATGTTTAATATCCGCTTTGCAAATGCGCAACGACCGCCAAAGAGACTGAATAAACGATCGCTTATGCACACTTGAAAATAATTGTTGTCGTTTTCTCTGGAAAATAATTATAATATTTGGCCCTTGCAGCATGATGACATATGTTTTCACAGCTTTAAGAAGCACTCAAATAACAGAGGTGAAAATAACATTAGGTAATCCTCCAGAGTGCCTGTTTTGTATGCAGGCCTCCTCAATGCAAAATGGAGCACCATTCTTTTTTTATTTTTTTTATTGCACAGTCAATTACTTCAGGTTTGAAGTAGACTAGGGTTAGGTTTAGCTACACCTATTTGATGATTAAAAAACCAAACAAAAACAAATCAGCGAGTTTTAATATTAAACTTTTGACTCTAAAGACGATCCTTGCTTTGAAGTGCATCAAGCTTTTTTCCCCTTTATAAACGGACAACAGTTAATACCCACAGCGGGGACACGGTGTTGAGAGAGCAGTGGCTAATGTTGAGTGATGGTGAGGCGGTGACATTGTATCCAACTTCCAGAGCCCCGTGTCGGTGTCTGCCACCTCATGGCACTGCTTTAACCCCCCAGAATTCCTCGCATTCCTCCAGTCGCGGGCCACAGGCTTCACTGTGGCCCATTTAAGTTGACTGACGTTTTTTTTTGCTACCATTAAGCACCACCAGGCAATTGACCCCCTGACCCTCTACAAGCGACCTGTTGGAGCGGCTTTCAAGTGTATACTTAAATCTTCATGGGAATGGCCTCCCTGATCCAGGATCAGGTCCCCCTGAGCAATCAACACCTAGAGGTTAGTTGGGTGAGCCTGAACCTTGTGGTCAGTCTAGCATGCTAAATAGTTTCTGTCTTTGCTCTGGCTGTGTGCGTGTGCATGCAGGACTCTATGCGTCTGCGTGTGTATTGTGTAATGTATTTGCCTTTCAAGTTCAATCCTTTTGGAAGCATTTTTGTTTAGGAATGTTGCTGATTGGCTGACAGAAATATCATATTGCACGTCGTATTTAACCAATAATGCGGTATTTGAGGGAAAACCATTTTGTTGTATATTGTGTTTTATTAGGGCTGTTTTCAGATCTAAGTGCAAGAAATTGTCTCAGGCTGTTGCTTGATTTATCATCTTTCCCTGTCTGAGATAAGTCTCTAGTTACATAAAAAAATAAAACATTTTAGCTGCTATTTAAAGATATCTGACGTACAATTCTTGGAAAAACTTAGGTTAGCTACAATATCCAGTCTCTTTGTTGAATATTTAGCTTCCTTGAAAATTCTGTCATGCTGGTCCAAATCTGTATGAACAGATTTGTGTGTGGAACATGAATGGAAAATGTTTTTTTCTTTCTTTTTCCCCCCAAAATCTTTTATTACTCACTTTTCCATGCAGTTGCACTGAGCAAATGGGAGTAAACAAGAGCTTTTACATTTCAATAAAGGATACTAGAGCACTAAGTGTTGTCACGATACTGGAATTGTCAACTTTAATAGGATAACTTATTTATAATAGGATAACTGCCATACAGATATTTTGATTTGAGTGTTTGATATTTTGGGTAAATGTGTGCAATAGCTTACTCATATAGAACAGGGAGGCTTTATTTGAATCTTTGGACTAAATTTACAACAACAACAACAACAAAAATCAGTTTGGGTCTAACAGTATATTCAGATCATAAAATACATAAATTAAGAAAGTAAGGAAGTGGCTATTTGTGCTAAGTGCAAATACCAATATGCTACACTGTGTAAATAGCAAAATTCTATATACAGAGTAAAAATAGCACATTATCTTAGCGATATATGTTATTTACACTAAACAGCAAGTTTAAACAGCAATTAATTATATTTAGTAAAAGTAGTGATAGATTCTATTTACACTGTAAAAAAAGCTGCATTTTCTTTGCAGTAAGTGTGAATAGTATTTAGATGCTATTTATATTTCTAAATTATGGCAGATACAATTTGCACCTCAAGTGTTTTTGTACATTACACAGTATGCAATAATAACAAGTGTAAATGATTAGTATGAAAATTATTAAATGGATGAAGCTTTATTTTGTACTTTTATTTTATTTTATACTTTTTAAATATGTTATATGCCGTTCCTATCTGATATGTAATGATAAAACGGAATAGAGCGAGTTTAGAAAACGGTGGATTCAAACACGGGTCGTTTTGCGCCAAAGTTTTCTACCACACGCCTTACCCCTACACTACTGCTAGAGTTGATGATCCAGTGTCTTTTGTAATTTTCTCTTTCCCAAACCAGATGTTAGTGGGTAAAGATAGTGTTACAAGCCTCTGCCAATAAAGCAGGCTTATTGAATTCAGTGTAAGCAGGCACTCTGTTAAAGGCAATCAAATGTAAAATAACATCGGACAGTCTTCACTGTAAAAATGAAATACAGATTAATTGGCTTATTGACAAACAGTGTATGATTATTATCATTTTGGCAAACTTACAGGTCAGAAGTTATATTAGAACTGAATATTCGAAAGATTGGAGGCATCACGCCGGAGACAGGTTTAATGAGGATGACGTGTCGATTGAATAATTATTAAATAGGAATAATCGAAGGATCTGAGTCGTCATGCCAAACGGGTTAACTGAGACAATTTCTGAGGGGAGACTAATTGACACAGTCTCTGCAGACACTTCAGTGATGCGTTGATCACTTACAGGCGCTAGTCAACAATTTGATCTGGATACGGCCCGGATACGGCTGACTGCAGTAAACCTAAGGGATAAACAGAGAGACTAACATTAGTGTAAATGCCACTCTTTTTATGATGTAACTAGTACATCAGGTGTTATAGAAAGTTATAATATAAATTGATAATGTTCTATGTGTATGCCATAGAAAAAAGATGCGTTTTTGGTCTAGATTTAAACTGACAGAGTGTGTCTGCTTCCAAAATAATATTTGGAAGACTGTTTCAGAGTTTAGGTGCCAAATAGGAAAAAGATACTGCTGTTGTGGGTGCTGCTGCTGTTGATTTTGATATTCTACACAACATACACTTTCTTTCTCAACTTTTTATGTTCCAAAACTGACTGTGTTTTTTTATGAATACTCGCCAAGACGGGCATTTTGACATAATAACAATGTGAGGCCACCGTAGATGCGCACTGTGGTTCGTGGGTTCCACCAAAAATAAACGAGTGAATTGATGCATTAAAAGTTGTCAATTTTTCACCAATATAACATTGGCGATGAGGATGGCTGATGCCCCAGTTTTTTCTCTTCTACCTGCGGACTATTTTTTGCCCCTCCCTGGCGAACCTGTCATTCCATGGAATCAGTGGAAAACGTCTTTTGAACTGTATCTTTTAGCCATTGGATTGGATGATGCCTCTAGCGCGAGGAAGCACGCTATCCTACTACACTTGCTGGGAGTGGAGGGGAGCAGGATTTTCAACATGCTCCATGGCACTCTGGACACATATGATGCTGTAATTACAGCTTTGACTGGACATTTTGTGAAGTCACAGAACATCCTCTTTCAGCGTCTGGAGTTCAGAAAATGTCAGCGCCCTGGTGAGTCTGCTTAGGCAGTTTGTAGCAGATTTAAAAGCTTTAGCACAGTGCTGTAATTTCTGCGTCATGAGAGATGAACTTAATCGAGATTGAAAAAACGTCTAATCCCAGAGTCCAGGAGGAGTTGTTACTCAAAGACGCCACACTGTCACTTGAGGATGCATTAACATTTGCCTTACAAGTGGAGGCAGCAACTCAATGTGCTGCTAAAATAGCAGAAAGCAGGTCTCATACTGCCGTTATTGAACAGCCAGTGCAACAGCTATCAAACTCAGACAACTTGGCTGACCCTGCTACTATACAGATCGTGCGCCCCCAGCAAACACGCCAGCAGAGACGCTGTGGAAATTGTGGCTCCAACCGTCATGCCACAAGGGCTTAGGACTGCCCTGCTATGAGCTAAACATGCAGACGCTGTCGGACATCTAATCACTTTGCTAAATGGTGCCGGTCAGCTCCGGCTGACTACTCTGAACAGTCACATGACCTGGTGGTGCCAGTGCGCACCATAGGCCCCCACCCAGGGGCCTTCTCCAGGTGCCCTGTATACCTGGATTGCAGCTGTGTCCCTCTTCTCCTCGACACTGGGGCCAAGGTGTCACTGCTGAATGTCGACATCTGTAACCTACTCTTCCCAAATAGACAGCTGCAGCCCCCATCCACTGCTCTCTGTGGCTACGGCCGCAGCAAAATCGACGTTGTTGGCCTACTTTACCTCCCAGTTCGCTACACCTCTACAACCGTGGACCGCTTCCCATTCCACATTACATGCCACGGTGAGAACATCATGGGCCTTGACCTGTTCCTCATCCTTGGTTTTACCCTACAGGACAACAGAGGGAACACGAATATTACAAGTGGGTTCCCCTTGGCAACAAAGCCGGCCTGAACTGTTCAATGGCCTTGGGTGTCTCACCGCCTTCACACACAAACCACTCTTGGACCACAGCGTGCCTCCCGTGGTCCAGCCCCTTCGGCCTGTTCCTCTGGCTCATACACAACCCACTTCTAGGGGTCTTCTCGGGTCTTTTCTAAGTTGGAATTACGTCAGGGCTACTTGCAAATCCCTCTGCACCCGGAGAGTCGGAACCTGACGGCTTTTATCACACATACTGGCCTGTACCGATATACAAGGATGCATTTTGGGCTAAGTTCAGCGCCAAGCTGTTTCCAGAAGATCATGTCCACAATCTTCGCCAGCTGCCCCAGTACTGTACCCTTCTTGAATGATATTGTGGTACGCGGGCCAGATGTTGACACACACAATGCCCGGCTGGAACAGGTCCTTGACCCCCTCAGCCGCCACCATGTCACCTTGAACACTGAAAAGTGTACGTTATCCGCACCGGTCATTGACTTTGTTGGATTCCGTGTTTCGGCAGATGGTATCTCCCCTCTCCAGTCGAATGTGGCAGCCATCAGCACAGCCCTCGCCTGCAGTTGGGCGTGTGAGAGGTGGCATTTGTACCTGTATGGACGGTATTTTACACTTCGGACAGACCACCAGGCCCTGACAGCCCTGATGTCCACTTCAGGTGGAGGACACAGACCCCTTCACCTCTACAGATGGTCAGACCGCCAACAGCAGTATGACTTTCAAGTTACAATTCACGCCTGGCAAGACTAACGTTGTAGCAGATTTTCTATCCCGCCCTGCCGCCGCCCAGTGCTCTGTTGTCTCCCCAGAGGATGAGGAGGAGGTAGTACACCTGGTCCTCTCACCACTGAAGGACACGGTCTCCCTCCATGACCTGGAGTCCGCCTCAGCAGCTGAGCCAGTCTTCAGCATGCTTCGCGACTATATCCGACATGGTTGGTCTGCTCACGTTCCACCAGAACTGGAGCCATATTATCGAGTGAAGCATGAACTGTCATGCTGGGGTGAGGCCTGCATCACTCCTGGCCTCTGTGCTGTCATCCCAGTGGCCCTCAGAGGACGTGTCTTGCAAATGGCACATCAGGGACACCTCTGCATCGTCAAAGCCAAACAACGGTTCCGTGACGTCGCGTGGTGGCCCGCCATGGACCGTGACCTGGAGGGACTTATCTGCTCCTGTGCAGCGTGCCTCACCAGCGGGAAGACTGGGCCACCCACTTCAACTCCACTACAGCCAGTAGACTGGCCGTCTGCACCATGGTACAATGTGCCACACCATCAGAGGTTCCTCGTGGTGGTCTACGACTTGCACTCCAAGTGGCCTGAGGTGGCTCCTATGGGTACGGTTACCTCTGCTGCTGTGGTCAACTTTCTCAACCAGCTGTTTTCCCGCTGGGGCTTGCCTCGTGCAATTACCACGGACAATGGTCCTCAGTTTCAGTCCTTGGAGTTCACCACTTTCCTCGCCAACAAGGGTGTTACCCATATCCGAACCTCTGTCTATCAATATATCGAAATTATCGAAATATCGCAAATACATATTGCAATATGCATATTGCAAAGGCATGCAATATCTGAATGATTTTAATAGGCTACTTCAACATTGTGAAAAGTGTATGTTTTAGGTCGATGCATATAGCAAAGAATAGACTCGGCACACGACTGTTACTGATGGGACTTGCGCAACGTTAAGTTATTAAACGCAATAATTTGCTAAAAAAAACATTAACTTGAAGTCCCGCTCTATTTGACACTAGGGATGCGCGGTATACCGGTACTGGAAAAATACCGGTATATATTTGATTTAAAACGGTACGATATCATGATTTGGCACATTTCGGTATATGCTGCTGTTCCGAAGTTCACCGCTAGATGGCAGCGCTCTACCCAAACTGACCCGAAACAACCGGCAAATGTGACAACAACATAGACGGACCAAATGGATAAAGCAGTTGAATCTCACTCAAGATGCCCAAAACGAATTAATAAAGAGAGGAGTAGAAGTGACATTTGTAATGACTTTGCTTATAAAACTGATGAAGAACCATCAAACCTAGCCAAGAAGCATCTGTCACTATCCTGACTTTAAGACTTCTTAAGAGATCGACAGGTCAGTGAATCATTCAAACCATCTAGACATTTATTTTCTTTTTACACTGATCAACGCACACACATAGCCTAACATAAGATCGAATATCACAATCTCCAGCGTTCGTTTCAACCAAATGACATTTAGATCTCATTATATTTGCATGCGTACTATTACACTATTTACATTCGCGTTAGACACAACCGCCTGTGTTTATGTGAGTACTCACTCTCACTAAAGATGGACATTTGTACATAATTCTGTGTATTTGACTGTTTAAGGAAACTTAATGTGTAATGTGCGAGCGTGACTATACAGGTGTGTGTGTGTGTGTGTGTGTGTGTGTCGTATGAGCTCATATCTCCTGTAACTTAGTTATTACGAAATGCTATAAAATCTCTTGCGTGTTCAAATGATTTCCGTTATCCATCCCGAGACGAACGTGAAATGTTGAATCGGATTATGCAGATTGCTTTAGTGTAGTGCGATGTCTTTTGAAACCAGAAGCAATTTGCTAATTTTGAAAGATTTTTGCTGAAATTATTTCTCACAAGAAAGTTTTCAAATGAGTGATTTGATGTGATAAGCTTTGCTGATTAATTTACTAATAAACATTTGTGGTAATTTCCCACTTTATAAACTCAAAACTTGCATAATTGTTCTCATTCGCGTGCAATATACCCGCGCTAATATTAGACTTGTGGTATCGATTTAATATCGGTACTTCGGTATTAGATTGTGGTACCGTACCGAAGCCAAAATTGTGGTAT
This sequence comes from Pseudorasbora parva, assembly GCF_024679245.1. NCBI lineage: Eukaryota > Metazoa > Chordata > Actinopteri > Cypriniformes > Gobionidae > Pseudorasbora > Pseudorasbora parva. The sequence goes on along the minus strand of NC_090190.1, from coordinate 31,063,626 downwards.
CGAGCCATCCCTATTTGACACACACACCGAAACGAGAACGATTTGTGGCATAAATGTTTGCTAAAACATGGCTGGTGACTTTTAGAAGTTGTAGTGATGCTTTCTTTTCCCAGAAAGAATGTGAAACACAAAAATTGAAATAATTATTTTAATATAATTTAAATAGACTCCACACACTAATAGCAATATCATATCGCATATCGAATATCGCATTATTTAACAAGATAATGCATATCGCATTTTTCTTCAATATTGCACAGCCCTATTTTTGACCTTACTTGACGAAAGTAATTGCATTGGGAATACTAGATGAGATTCGTCTGATATTTGAAAAAAAAAATGACACATACTGTTCGGTTTTTCATAGAATCGCTTCGTGTCTTAAGACATCAATGTGTCGCCACAGGTCACATGGTTTAATATGGATTTGTTTGTCTATTTTTTTACTCTCGTAGTGACTGTCATAGAAAACACCCCATTGACATGCATCATTCAGCAACGATTGGAGTTAAAAAATTTCATTTATTCTACTGAAGAAGCAAACACACCTACATCTTGGATGCCCTGGAGGTAAGCAGATAAAAATCTAATTTTCATTTTTGGGTGAACTAACCATTTAATGAGTGCTGAGCTGGACGCACTGATCGGCTGGATCTCACAACTGCTAAAATAGCAAATCAAATTCACAAAACACATTACCTCTCGATGCATCATTGATAAAAGGGGCAGATCAAGAACACACATCCAGGGATCTAAACTGCACTTGGCTAGATGGGATGTTTCACAAGTCCTTCACCTTCACCTCACTAGTCCACAAGAACACAAGTACAGACAATAATGCATATTGAGAAATGGCAAAATGCGTTATAGAAAGACTGCGCACATGTATTACTATGAATAAGAGAAAGTGTAACGTGCAATATGGTGGAATAAGTCCCACCTTCTAAATAAAGGAGCCAATCGTCGATTGATAAAGTCACAGGTCACTGCAGCTGCAATAAGATGGCTCTGGTTGCTATAGAAACCTTATTTGGGTTACAGTTCAAATATAAAACTGAATTGTATGCTTGGTGAACAGTTTTTTGGAGAAATTGATGTTTCCCCATTCAAAGATATAGGAGCTGCACTTGCATGATTGAAATAGCTGCCCGAGAGGTGTTTCAAAGATGGCCGCTGAGTCAAACGACTTGGAATTTGATAGATCAGTGGTGCGTGCACTTTTGGTGTGAGTGTGAAACCTGCAGGAATAAGTAAAATGATGTGTAATACAAGCACTGTTCAACCAGAGCGAAGGAGACAAGTGTGAGAGGAGGCAGGATTTTGTCACTTCACCGTAAGAGAGAAGAGAGCGAGAACTTGCAGCATGGTATCAGTGTATCAATATGGCACTAAAGGTTTTGGAACCCTCTCAGATATTTTGGTATTGATACCGTAACTAAATATGGATATTTTTGACAACACTAACAGCATCATAAAAGAGGTTCATATGGCTTGTGTGCTATAGACCAAGTCTTCTTTTGTGTTATGAATGGTCTAAAATCAAGAAAGTTATTTATTGATAATCTTCTTGGCAGAAGACTGTTACTTTGATGGAACAATGAGTCAGTGGGTTGATCTCAAGAACAGCATCAGATGAATTCAGGAAGAAATCATTCAACAAATGAATTTAAAAGATCTGACTCAAAACAACAATCCGGTCATGAATTAGACATAGCTGCTATCTCTTGTGTATCAATAATGAATGTGTCAAGTCAATATTTGCATTGTATATATATATTTTTTTATTTCAGTCTGTTCTTCACATAAACACTTAATAAGACTTAAGAAGAGCTACATTTTATGATTTTTTTGTTTGTTTTTGAGGCCATTTCTCATCATTTACATAATATTAAATACCACATACATACCAGCATATTATTAATAAGTTTGCCTTGTGTTTAATCCAAATCAAATATTTTCTTAAATGTGGACTACTAATAACCTATGCATTTTAATGGAAATAAAGAAGCTATTCTCAATTCGTGGTCTAGATAGTTTTCTTTAGTAACCTAGTAACAAGTAGCCTAACCGAAGCAACTATAAATAAATGTTTCCCGCATTCTCCAGGGTAAGGAACGGTTTAGTTCAAGCTGCATTCTTAAATAAATCAATATCTTAGTCACACAATCAGAATGTGATTTAAAACAGAGGGTGGCGTCTAAACATCCCACAAGTTCCATACTTTATCCATTTATCCGTTTAAAACCATAATATTTTTTTTTATTTTATCCAAGATTTCTTTTTATCATATCCTTTGTACACTTCCTTACTAATGTCCTCCTCGAGGCAGTTTGCAAGCTGTAATTGGAAGCATGTTTTTCATGTGTTCTTCGAGTTATATTAAGATGCTGAAACCTGCTCTTTTTTATCAGTGTGTTTTATAGATAAGATGGCCTGAGATACTCAGGCAGTATCAGAGGAGGCTGTTACCCATTATATTGATAAGTAACATATGATTTATTAGGACTAAATAGGTAGGCTTGTGGCTTCTAAAAAAGAACTTGCTTTAGAAAATAGTACCCTGTCACTTATTGGACTTTTTTTTTCCTTCTTGAAATTCCACACCTGGAATTAAAAAAGTCCCTGACAAAGCAGGTTTTACAGCAGTTTAGTCTGTAGTTACGCAGGCAAGTGTGTGTCTGTCTATATGTACTGTGTGTACATATGGATCTTTGTGTATGCAGGTAAATCGAACTTCTTAAAACCCCTCCCCCTATTTAATTCAATGCAAAAACACTTCCTTTTCCACCCTGTTCATGTCATAACACATTTCCTTTTCCTTCTGGATTCAGACACTAGACTGGCCCAGCGGAGCGGGACAGGTTTTGGGTTTCCTCCAGAGGACTGAGGGTTTCACAATCAATGAACACTTTGCTGATTTTTATTGACCATAAAGTTCCGTTTTACTTTCGTGGCATGTAATTCATGCTAACATCTTGAAGGTTTGTTTTGTGATCAAAGGATATTATAATAGTGCGTATAGATGCTAATGTAGCCTTTAAAGTCTCCTGTAGCATTTTTTTTAAAGATGTCACTTTAGTGTGCAAGAAACTGGAACAAACTTAAATCTTGGATGACCTAGTCGACTTTGGCTATATTTGGAATACTAACTGGTGATAAGTTTGGGGTTGGTAAGAATTTGTTCATGTTTTTAAGTCTTATGACCCAGACTGTGTTTATTTGATCAAAATGGTAAAACCAGTATTGTGAAATATTATTACAATTTTAAATAACTATTCCATTTTAATATATTTTACTGCGCCATTTGTCTTCAGTTAGTATCACACAATCCTTCAGAAATCACTCACATGATGATTTCATGCTCAAGAAACATTTCTTATCAGGTTGAATTCTTTATGTTTTTGTGCAAACTGATTTTTTTTCATACTCTCCATTTATCTGAAATACAAATCTTGTTTGTATTAAACATGTCACTAAATTACTCTTTTGATCAATTCAAAGCATCCTTGCTAAATAAAAGTGTTAATGTTTTTTAAAAACCTTAAATCTTACTGACCCCTAACTTTTGAACAGTTGCCTGATATAGAATGCAAATACACTGTGTACATGCAAATAGAAATATATGACATTTTGAACATAGTATACTGTGTGATAGAGCTTCTATTTACATTTAAAGCTACACTATGTAACTTTTCCGTCCTCTAGAGGGCGCCTATTCAAAACAAAGGCATAGTTTGAAGACACCAGGTTTGAGGGATTTTAATCGTGGGACATGTGGTTTTCACCTCACAGCCGGTGGAAAAGAATCGGGATAGGACTCTGGCAGAAATCATGTTGATGTGATTATTAACGTTACTGTAGTATGAAGCAGAGCAGGACCGAGTGTTAAGAGAGTTGAGCAAGGCCACTGGAGCAGCTGTTACACAAACACGCGGCACGCGAGTAGTGGGACTTTTATTATGACGGGACACAGTCGCCGGCGCCATTTTCACCTTTCCAGTCAGGAGTAGGAGCTAACACAGCTCTGTTTATAATGTAAGTTTTAAACAGTTTCAGATACATTTAAGAGTGTTTAAAATTATGTTATGGCGTTACTCTGTGCGCTCGCACAGCGGCTGCTGTGACACTTGTTTTACACAGCAGTAAGAATAAAGCTCTTCTGCAGAATAAAACCGGAAACCGAGGGTAACGCAGATATGACCCAATTGACAGGTGACTCTCTCAGATGTCCCGGCTCCTTGGTTAAAATAGCAATTTTCTCACAATTTACAAATAGTTGGAAACATTTGGGATATTGTAAGAACGCAACAGAACAACTATAAAACACTGGCCTGGTTATTTTCGGATATTTTACTGCAAAAATACTACATAGTGCATATTTAAATGATGCAAAATAATTGAGATTCTTTAACAACAGTCTGTTTTATCTATTGACATTTCTAAACAAATTTCAATTACAATGCTAAACTAAAATATTTCCAATACTCAGTCACTGAATAATTAGAATTTTTCATGTAAGTATTAAAAAAGTAGGCAGTACCGCAGTTTCATACCACCTCTTTTTCCCTCTCTCTTACTTTTTTTTTCTTTCTTTTTTGCTGGACTCCATGCAACTCATTAAAATCAGCTTTATAGAATGAGTAAAGTAACATTTGCTTCGCAGAGTATGGATATTGACCGAATCCTAAGGGGAAACCACTTGATTTTGGCCTGTGCTATAAATATTGTTAAAAGTGCAGGGAGTCTCTGTGTCAAGTATATACTAAGAATTGCCATTACAAAGCTGCGCAACTATGCTCAGCAGCCATGACATCACAGAAAGGTCTTACTGTTGGATTAAAGGACTTTGAGTCGGTTAACCTGCTGTTTTACCTGCAATTGGGCCTTGTTGTGACAAGGTGAAGGACGTTTAGGGATAGACAATCTGTAGGTCATTACTGCCAAATGAAAGCCTGTGATCTTTGTATAAAACTCTTCTGCTAATGGGTAACCTGTGTCCAGTGTCATTTCCTTTTGATGTGCAAATGCCACAATGATCTGGGAGCCGAACTCTCTGCAAACGTCCTCGACAGGCACTTTTAATTAAGGGCGAGAGAAAGCCTCACTGTAGACTCCCCTCATCTGTTTCACATTTTCTCCACCGAACCACTGTAAAGGAACACTGCAGCCCCTGTCATATCAACTCTGCTTCTAATGTGTAAAAGAAGTCCAGAGGTCTGATTATCATTCAGTCAAAACACATGAGCCGGGGTCAGACCTGTCTAGCGTTGACTCGGAGTCCTCCGCTAAGTAGCCTAATCCACGTCTAACTAAACCCAGTATGCGAAGCACTGCAGTAGCCTCAACCAAAGCCATATGTTCCTGAGCGCTACCTATTTCAAACATCTGCACATCCCCACATCGCTTTATCCCCTTTTAGATGGTGCAAAGCTGTTGGGTCGGTGGTGACCTACAGAACCTCGCTGAGAATCATTTTTGACTTGCTTTGTGGAGTTTAGGAAGGTCAGCTACTTGTTTGGTCAGTAGAAGTGCTGATGTGTTCCTCAGAAGACTTCAGTTGAACCTTTAACTACCAGAAAATAATTAAGCTTTCACTATTTCTAAATCCCTCCATGTTCGCTTGTTGTATTCCTCATTTGTAAGCTACTTTGGATCAAATTTACAATGAATATATGTAAGTATTGGTTGAATGTGTAAATGTTGTGTAGGCCTTCTCAAATTTAGGCCTTCTAATTTAAATTACATTATGTTTTTTTTTTACACAAGCACAATAATGCCAAGAATACAGCAACAAGTAAAAAACGTGAAGTTGTGAAATAGCAAAATGCCAAAGCTGAAATGTTATCCACCATTACTCCAGTCTGCAGTCACATTATCTTTCAGAAATTATTCTTATATCCTGATTTGGTGCTCAAGAAACATTATTATCAATGATGAAAACAGCTGCTTGACGACTGTCCTTCTTTACTCTGAATAAAGTCATTCAATGCATCTCTAATTACTCAAGTACCTAGTCACTCTTCAAGGACTACTAGTGAACTGGACCATTATTTTAAAGTTGAAAAACAGCCTTTTTGCTTTAAAATAATGGTCCAGATTACTAGATCACTCCTGCTGAGTGACTAGGTAGCACTTAAGTAATTAGGGATGCATTTCAGGACTTTATTCAAAATAAAAATGACACACTAGCCTGACGTGGTCATACTCAATTCTAGTTAGTCTGATACTGCTCCATTGGGCTGTAATTACGAAGAAGAAGAAGAAGAAGAAGAAGAAGAAGAAGAAGAAGAAGAAGAAGAAGAAGAAGAAGAAGAAGAAGAAGAAGAAGAAGTTTTATTTATTAAGCGCCTTTCCGTAGCTCAAGGTTGCTTTACATTGCACAATTACAGTACATTCAGACATCTACATTTACATCTATACATACACATCACATAATACATATAATTGAATTATCCAAAATGCTTGTTAAATAGATGTTTTTTACTGGGACTTAAATGCACCCTCAGATGAGATGTTTTGTTGTGTAAGTGGGAGCGAATTCCATAATTGATGAGCATTTCTACTAAATGACCTTCCACCAACAGTAGACAAACAGAAACGAGGGATGGACAACAAACCAAGTTCAGCTGATCTAAGGGACCGGACAGGGCGGTAGGTGGAAAGTTAGTCAGACAGATATTGGGGAGCAAGACCATTTAATGCTTTGAACGTTAGAAGCAATACCTTAAAGTGTATACATGATGCTACAGATAGCCAGTGAAGGTCATGAAGCAGAGGAGTAGTGTGAGCAGAGCGCCTATAGTGGAGGTGAGAACTCTTGCTGCTGAGTTTTGAACATACTGTAATCTTACGATACGTTTTTTGGGAAGACCAATAAATTAGGCATTGCAATAGTCCAGACGTGAGGTGATTAATGCGTGAATTAAGGTTTCAGTATCAGCTATGGTGAGAGAAGATCGGAGGCGAACAATATTACGAAGATGGAAATGAAAGAGTAGAAATGTGAGGGCTAAAAGATAGATTTGAATCGAATAAAATACCAAGGTTACAAATCAATGACGAATGCTTAATGAGTTTTTTTTATCATTCAATTTAAGGAAATTCTGGGACATCCAATACTTGATGTCCCTGAAACATGCAGTGAGTGAGTCAGGCAGAGATGGAGCATTGGAGCTGGTGGTGAGGTAGATTTGAATATCATCAGCATAGCAGTGGAATGGCCCCACTCCCGAAACTCGGTTAACTAGTTAACTCCATTCATTAATGAAGCTAATCTCATTCAGTAATTATTGATTACTTAACAAGGAACTGTCTCCTAAATTCAATATAACTTACTGATTAGTTCAGCTTGTTTCTATATTAGTTAATAGTAGTAGCTAAAGTGTTATTGTTGTACTACTTCTTAGTCCTGAATTACTTAGTACTTATTAATGACAGACCATTATTCTAAAATGTCACTCTTAAAACAAGCTTATTTTGCTTACTGACATTAAAATCAAATGCACATTTGAATGACATTATACAAGAGCATCTGACTGTTTGCTAACATATCTGATGAATGTGCATTGGGTTAACCAAGCTAATCCTTCACTAGTCGTTTGTGTACAGAGGCTAAGTGGAGCAGATTAACCTATTGCCTTCCATTCTTTTAGTGTTGCCCGACCATCTAAACTCACCATTCCACTTTCCTTTCTGATGTTGACTTTACAAATGTCTTTTCTCAGCTCTCCATCCATTCAGCTGACTCGTAGGTCGCTAACATTTGACTCTATGTCAAGATGGCGTCTCCGCAAACACACAAGACAAAGGACCGAATCAGTGCAGACAGTCTTGACAAACAAAGCAGTCGCAGTATCTGTGTCACTGGTTAAGCCTATCTAATCATTGACACTAGGAGCTTAACAGAATCAGATCAGTTTTAGCGTTTTTAGTTATCCAGCTCCAAAATGGACAAATTACGCTTTTACATATGGTTATATGTAATTGATTATTACAGTGATTGGTTATGAGATACAGAAGAGCCATTTCCATTTTGGTGTCAAAGATGTCAAAGCTGGCATGTCACGTTTGAACATGGCATGTTTGAATAAGTGTATATGATGTTATGTATAGACAGTAGCCCCGCCTCTTTTCAGCACTGCGCTCTGTATTTCCACAGCATGAAGGTAAGATCTTTATGAATGAACTGCTCGTTTTAAAATCTTCCTGGTCTACTGGGATTTGTTATGTTATGACATCTGCTTTAAACATTACAATGCTCATAATATCTTTTGTGTACTCTAACTTCACCAGCGAATTACTCATCGACAGCGAAGCCATAGAAATATACAGAGCAACCACAAAAATGGAAGTTCAAACACAAAAATGTAAAGAAGGTCCTTTTTTTGTTGAACAGTCCTTTCACTACGTGTTGTATTGAAAAAAAACGTTCTGATCTCATTAGTACTGATATTGTTAACCTCTTAACCTGCGGCCCTATTTTTTTTTAGAGTTTTCTGAAAACGACATATGTAACCCCTACTGTTCGGACCGGGACTCGAACCCAGGCCTGCCGGCATGAGAGTCGGACGCTCAAGGCTGCAACCTCTAGCGTCGGTCGCTAGAGTGTCTCTTGAGGTCAGAGGAGTGAGGTTTACTCGCACAGCAACTACTACTAGCTGGCCTCCGTTACACTCACCCCCCTAAGCCTCACTCCCATCCGGGTCACGGCACCAATGCAACCCCTACTGTTCGGACCGGGACTCGAACCTGGGTCTGCCGGCATGAGAGTCGGACGCTCTAACAAGGAGGCTTAAGGCTGCAACCTCTAGCGTCGGTCGTCTCTTGAGGTCAGAGGAGTGAGGTTTACTCGCACAGCAACTACTATTAGCTGGCCTCCGTTACACATACCCAAATAAAAAGATCCGCAGCTCTTAAACCTGTTGGTCTAAATTCATAAATCAGGTCTTATTTTAAACTAGACACTTAATATTGTTACACAAGTGTCATAATAACTCAAAATAGTATAGGAACAGAGTAAAACAAGGGGAAATATGCATGTAAGTGACTCACGTTTTTGTTTTGTTTTTTCTTAGGGAGAAAAATATGAGATTTTAATGTAAATGGCCTGAAAATAACCTAAATATAAAGCTGAATGTCTGATCATGTTTTAATTCAAATTTGAGGATGATTCTTTCATAAGTGTTGCTTCTGTAAGCTTTTATGTAAACAAAAAAAAAAGCCTAGGTGGCCATTTATATCAAAATATTTGTAATTGTAAAGATTATTTTTTTATTCAAATGAATCTGCAATAAACTGCTCATTATAACGCATTAACAGTCCCTGAAAAACTAAATCAACTATACTTACAGAATTTACAAGTGTAAAAACTAATTTAGTTAATAAAAACAGTCTGACATTGAGTCTGCGCGTAAAAATAGCAGCTCACGCTGGATACTAATGGATGCTATGGAGACGGTAAGCAAGAGGTGTATTCATCAATGCTTACGGCATATCTTACAAACACTGCGCAAAATAATGTATTTTGATTCGTTACTACATCCATCAATCAAATCTATGCTGGCTATGCATTGATCCTTTTTTGTTAAACAGCCGTTTCACTATGTGTTGTACTGAAAAGAGTCATTCTGATCTTATTAGTACTCATATTGTTTAATATACTCATTTATTCCTGTGATGAGTGATGACAAATCTGTATTTTCAGCAATCATTAGGCCTACTCCATTCTTTTAGAAAGTTTAAAAGATTTATTTGAAATAGAATTATTTACAAAAAAATATGTAGTGTTACTGACAGTTTTGATAAATTTAATGGATCTTTACTAAATATATGTTTTACTTATATTATTATTTTATGCACCTATCAGGCATAACATTGTGACCGGTGAAGTGAATAAAACTGATAATCTCATCATGGCACCTGTTAATAGGTGGGATATAGTAGGCAGCAAGTAAAAAAAAAAATCCTCAAAGTTGATGTGTTAGAAGCAGGAAAAATGGGCAAGTGTAAGGATTTGAGCAAGTTTGACAAGGACCAAATTGTGATGTCTAGACGACTGGGTCAGAGCATCTCCAAAACTGCAGCTCTTGTGGGGTGTTCCCGATCTGGTCAGTGTATATAAAAAGTGGTCCAAAGAAGGAACAGTGGTGAACCGAAGACAGGGTCAGGGACAAAGTCATTGATGCATGTGGGGAGTGAAGGCTGGCCCATGTGGTCTGATCAAACTACTGTAGCTCAGATTGCCCAAGAGGTTAATGCTGGTTTTGATAGAAAGGTATAAGTTGTTGTGTATGGGGCTGAATAGCCACAGACCAGTCAGGGTGCCAATGCTGACCCCTGTCAGCACCGAAAGCATCAACAGTGGGCATGTGAGTATCAGAACTGGACCACGGAGCAATGGAAGACGGTGGCCTGGTCTGATGAATCACGTTTACTTTTACATCACTTTAGGAAAGAAGGCAAGCCAGTGGAGGCAGTGTGATGCTTTGAGCAATGTTCTGCTGGGAAACCTTTGGTCCTGTCATCCATGTGGATGTTACTTTAACATGTACCACCTACCTAAGCGTTGTTGCAGACCATGTACACCCTTTCATGGAAACAGTATTCCCTGGTGGCTGTGGCCTCATTCAGCAGGATAATGCGCCCTGCCACAAAGCAAATGGAAGGGTTTGAGAAGCACAACAATTAGTTTGAGGTGTTGACTTGGCCTCCAAATTCCCCAGATCTCAATCCAATCGATCATCAGTGGGATGTGCTGAACAAACAAGTCCAATCCATGGAGGCAACTTACAGGACTCAAAGGATCTGCTCCTAACATCTTGGTGCACGCCTTCAGGGTTCTAGTGGAGTGCATGCTTTGACGGGTCAGGGCTGTTTTGGGCTTTGGCAGCAAAAAGGAGACCAAAGCAATGAATGCTGTCAGTATATTAATAATGCATATTTCAGTGTACGTGCAAACATTTGCAAATATATGTGTGCTAACCTCACTTCATGTATCAATACCTACAATTACTAATAAGATTGCACTGGGAAAACAGTATTGGTTTGAAGCGAGAAATGACTAATGTTCAGGTTTCTTGTTGTGATTGTAACATTATTTAAAATGGTATGAGGAGCACAACATTCACCTAAACACATTATTATTTGCAATATAACCTTATTTGAATGTTTCTTGTAATACTCCAAGAAGTTTAATGTTAATATTCATCAAGTATAAATAACGTCATATAGATGTTCTGAAAATCTTGTTCTCTCAACATCATGAGAACTCATTCCAAGTATTAATAATATTGTAAGAACGTTCTACAAATGTAATTTAAAGAATGTTTTATCTTGTCATTTTACATAACCTGTTCTGGTAGTGTTCCCTGTAAGCTGGGATCCTTTTACGACTGTACTAAAATCACGCTGATTAATAGATGGTAGAATGTGGCTTGATAACATTCACTGTTTGCATCACAGAATCATCGCACATGATCCATCCACAGATGTCCTTTAGAGACACACGGCGAAAGACGGCATTCCAGTCCATTGTTGTCCAGCAGCTGCATGGCATAGTGTGTCTTATAGTTTCTTGTGTTTTATGGGCGAGCGGGGACTGACAATGTGTCAGAGAGACAGAGAACTGGTGTAATAGCATCGCGCACATTCCTTTCCCTTGTTCTGCCGCATTGATTGCTTCCTCTCTCTTTACTGGATGCGTTAAACGCACACAGTGGCGAGAGACAAAGAGATGCTTGACCTTTGACCTCTGACTAAAAGCAAGCCTAATCTTAAGTTAGCATCCTTGGTTTTTGTCATTGTCTTTTCCCAGACAGAGAATGAATGCAACTTTGGTACCGGGGTCAGAGCCGTTCAACTATTCTCTGTTTACCAATAGATGTGAGTTTGTCTCTCTCTCTCTCTCTCTCTCGGTGTGTGTGTGTGTGTGTGTGTGTGTGTGTGTGTGTGTGTGTGTGTGTGTGTGTGTGTACGTGTTCCTCTCTATTCACGCAAACACACAGCCCACCCAGGGAAGGTTTTGCTGAGTGTCTGTTGACCCCCTTTTCACCTTTGCTAAACACTGCAATTATCACCCTTCAGCTCTTTACAGGGAAGGTACACAGATTACTTGGATCTTTGTATCTTGGGTTGGCATAAATGAAAGCAGGCTGCCGGGTATTTCTCTTGAGCAGTCCCAGTTTTGAATTACTCTTTCCCTTCCCACTTGTCAGTTAGTGTTCTCATTGTGTAACGCCAGACCAGTACTGGTGTAGAAAGATGAGAATAGAGAGCTGCACAACTTTTAAAAATCTACCAGTCATAATATTATTGCACAGAGTATATCCATACCTTTAGCTTGTGACTTTACACATCAAAAGTGCACCTCTTTTTTAGCTTATCTACCTATAACAGGTGCTTAACATGCACACTGAAGGTATTTTTATGCACCCATTTTGGGGTAGACACAAGATATAGGTCTCTCTTTTTTTTGGTACTACACTTGCATACCTAAAGGACGGTTATTCTTTTTTGGCCAAAACATTAGTCATTAATCCTGAATTCACAGCTTTCAAGGCTCAGATTGATGATGATGATGAATATAATGCATACATATTATATACATATATAGCACAATTAATTCAATTGATAACTAAGTTCTTCATACTTACTATCAGTTTTCTATTTGAATATATTTTAAAATGTGAGTTATTCCTGAGATGGCAAAGCTGAATTTTCAGCATCATATACTCTAGTCTTCGTGTCACGTGAGCCTTCAGAAATTATTTTGATATGCTGATTTGGTGCTTAAGAAAACTGTTTATATTTTAGTGGAAATCGTGATGCCTTTTACTTGACACACATTTTTGAACAGTAGCTACAGTCATGGTCAGAATTATTATTAGCCTTATTAGCCTAATACCGGTAATTATTATTGGCCTTAAATGCACTATATTGCCAAACATTTTGGGACGCCTGCCTTTACATGCACATGAACTTTAATGACATCCCATTCTTATTCCGTAGGGTTTAATATAGAGTTGGCTCTTTTGGGAAGGCTTTCCACAAGGTTTAGGAGTGTGTTTATGGGAACACATCTCCACTGCTCTAGAGTCCAGTGGCAGCATGCTTTATATCACTGCATCTGATGCTTTGCATTGCATTTGGTGATGTAAAGCTTGGATACAGCTGTCTGCCCATGGAAACCCATTCCATAAAGCTCTCTATGCACTGTTCTTGAGCTAATCTGAAGGCCACACAAGGTTTGGAGGGGGTCACAATATGAAATAATAAATGTTTTTCTCTTATACACTAGTTTTCCACTATTATTGCCACTCCTAGAAATTCTTATGAGTAAAATCTCTGAAGTATATTGCCATTCATTTGTTTAAATTTTAGCACACCAGGGTGACTATGAATATAAAATTGTCCAGCCATGACTTTCACAGGAGTATAAATCTGAGGAAACACAAAGGCCGAATTATCTAATCATTCACATTGAGTAAAACAAAAGAATATAGTTCTGATGTGTAGTAAAATATTGTTGAGCTTAATTAAATAGAAAATGACTGTAAGAAAATAGCTAAAGAAATTTTATTAAAGAAAACCCCCATATCCACTATCAGGGCGATAATTAAGAAGTGCCAATCAACTAAAGATGTTAGGAATCTGCCTAGAAAAGGACACCTGTCTATATTGTCTTAATGCACAGCAAGCAGGGAAGTTCGAGTGGACAAATACTCTCCAGGGATCACAGCTGGAGAATTGCAGAAAATAATTGAGTCTTAGGGTCAGGAAAAAAATCCACAAAAATATCTAACAGCACCACATCACCAAGTTGTTTAAGAGGATTTCAGACACGACTGGAATTTCAAATGGGTCGGATTCTATGGTCAAATCAAACAAAAACAAAAAAAACTTGTTAGCAGCAAACCCACCGGATGGGTCTGGTGCTTACAGGAATTATAAAGTACATAATTAGATTAATATAATGCTGGATCTTTAAAGGTGTCGTGAACTGGCTTTTTTACTGTTGTCTGAGGTCAACTAATGATGTTTGTGAGGTTTTTACATACAAAAAACATCATAATGAATAAGTAATATGCTATTTTCTACACTGGTTTTGAGGCTCTCTCCTCAGTGTTTTGATGGGCGTGCTGCACTGGAGACTTGGAAGTAAACGCCCACGGCTAGGATTGGATAAGATTTGCATGTTTATTGAGCTTCAGCTTGTTCCCTTGTCAGTTCAGTTCACATAAAGGAGGGATTGTTTTGAAAGCAGCAACTGGATTGATTCTCTCACAGGGCTTGCAAAACGTCCTTATCAAACAAACACAATGATTTATCTCTCATCCAATCCGCGATTGATTGGAATATCATTTTTTATTACTTGTCCCTTCCGATCGGTGGATATAAGTACAAACCACACACACACACACATTCCTGTCGGATCCAATATAGAAAGAACAGCATTGTGTTTTAATCGCATGTCTATAAATCCAGTATTGCCTTTCTTGTTTACAAACGATTCTGCAGTGAAATTAAGCAAACAAAGCACAGCGTAATAACTTACTCACTTCGGCATGTTTACTGCTCGTGATCCGTTTAGCTCCATGAGTCAGTGGGCGGGGCTACAGAAGCAGGCGTACATATTTATCTGTTGAGGTGGCGTTTCCCGTTCTATTAGGTCATTGATTTAAGAACTCTCGTTTTCTGGGCCTGTTGTAAATAAAAGCTTTTCTTTGACTAACAAGGACGTTTTCAGCTCCAAAACTTACAGGATATATCGCGATTAACATTTATATATAAAAGCCTCAAGGGAAAGTTGATTTCTCAATTCATCACCCCTTTAATGTTATAATTCTATTTTTTTGCTGGAGGTCCTATCTTGTTCAGATACATGAAATCATGGATTTTATCCAATACCTTCAGATAAAAAAAATCTCTGCTAGAAATCTTAGAATGGGCCATGGTTGGATCTTCCATCAGGATACCGAGCCACAGCAAACCTCAAAATCAACACAAAAATGTGCCACTGAGCACAAAACGAAGCTTCTGTCAGGACTATCCAAGTCCCCCGACCTGAATCCTATAGAAAATGAGTGGGGTTAACAGGAGAAGCACCAACATGGAACTGGGAATCTGAAGGATCTGAAGAGACTGGTCTCTGAACTCTTGTCAGTTGTTCTCCAAACTCATCAGGCATTATAAAAGAAAACTCAGAGCTGCTACACCGTACACATTTTTTGTTGGTTTTTGTTGGTTTAACTTTAAAAAAGTAAGTAACCTGGTTGCCTTAAGATTTTGAGTTTATTGAAATAAAAAAATTGAGTTGAGACAATGAAGGACATTTGTTTAATAAATAGAAACTCAAAATATTATTGAATCTGAACCATATAAAAAATTGATAAATCATGAAAATAGCACTATTTGGCATGTTTCACAGCGTCATCAGAAATAAAAAACACACAATTACCCAATATGCTTACAAAATCTTTTAATAATATTTTAATAAAGGTTGTCGAATTTAAAAAAATGTTCTTTGTATTAACTCAAAATTTTAATTTCTATGAACTCAAAATTTTAAGGCAACCAGGTAACTTTTTTCTAAATAATTTTTTACAGTGTATCTTGGCAAAAGGAGGTTCCCATGTGTGTTGTTCCAATTATTAACTGAAATTTTTTTTTTCTTTTTTTTTTTATACCAAGTTTGCCAACAATGACCTGGACTGTATATCAAAATTATTAATAAAAATATTAAGCATTCAAATATTAAAACATGAATCACTTTAGTATTCATATTATTAATCTAATAGTAATTCAATTTAATAGTTATGTAGCTTATGGAAAGCAATAACAAAAAGTAATTATTCAAGAAGAAATATTAAATAAATATATTTCATTTCTTGGTATTTTATTAGCTCACACATTGTATGAAATATTTACAGACCCTTGATGTTAATCCCTCAAAGGATGGCATTTACATGGTAACATAGTTTGCACAATGAGGTAGAGAGATGGATAGATACAATAACTAAAATAGCTTATTAGATGTGTGAAATATTATTACTGAATAAATGATAGCACTTAAAGAGAATAATAACTTAAATTAAAATTAGTACCTGTACAATTTAAAAAGAAATCATTCATTTACATATCAATCCATAAAATACAGCTATTTAAAGCATACATAAGGTTGTCTTGCACACACAAAACAATTTTGAAGTATAAAATGCCCTGTAAAGTGGAACTAAGAGTAATGTTTTTGTGTACACTAACAGAATAACCAGCAAAATATGGAAGTTTTGTCTTTGTTCTTCCTCTTTTTGTGCTTGTATTCCAGTCCAAAGTCATAATTCCAGATAAGTGTTAGCCAACAGCTGTGATTACAGTACATCAAGGCTTCCAGTAGTGTTGAAGGCACGTGAGAAAGTCAGACATTTATTTACACAACGGTCGGATTTATTTACATTCCCTCATTAGTTTGAACAGCACGATCACCTGCAGCCGCAGGACTCCACCACCATGTCTTCATACTGCTTGTATACAACGTTGTTCCCTGCGTCAATGTACAGGATGCTGATGGGGCTGAGTTTGGAGGGGACGCAGCAGCTGGGCGGCATGTTGCTGGGGTTCATCGAGTTCATTAGAGTTTGTATGATGGCGTGATTGGTTGGCTCCAGGTGAGATCGGAGAGGGAAGTCACACATGCCCTCACAGTGATACGCCTCATAGTCTAAGGGAGCAATGATCCAATCGTCCCAGCCCAGCTCCCTGAAATTCACATGCAAGGGCTTTTTGCTGCACCTAGATTTGGATTTTTTGCCGTGCCTCTTGCCATGGCGGTTAGGTAGGGTTGTCCGTCTACTCCGTCGGGATTTCAAGTGAGGTCCTTTTTCCTTCCCAGGACTATCCAGACCCCACAGTTTAATCTTCTCCCTCTTTTCGTAGAAAATGCTTTGTCTCTTTTTTGACCTTGTGAAAACAACCAGTATGGCTTTCTTTAGTTGCGGACGGCCATGTCTGTGAAATCCAAGATATTGCAAGTCGATTTCCCTCTCAGGATTATCTAGCGTCGCCTTGAGCTCCAAACAGAAGCGGGTCCCGTGAGAGTGGCGCCGTCGTTCCTTAAAAGTCTCCCATACGTCGAAAACCTCCCATTTTGGTTTATGTGCATCCTCCAGATCCAGAGTTTTGGAGTCGAGCACAGTGTGCGACTGACAGGAGAGCAGCTGTATCTCCACCGGGCCCGTCTCTGATGCTCGGAACGTTCCGGAGATCTTCGTGTATATCCTCAGTTCAGCACCCAGGAGCTCCACGTTTTCAGAAAGTGTCGATACATCGAATAAGTATTTCTGTCTCCACAGTGGAGAGGTCAAAAGGTCATCTGGAACAAAAGAGCACACATTTAGTGACAGTGGCTGTACATTTATTTACAATGTCAGTTAGAGAGGCATCAGGAGGAATTACATCATCTTTCTTTGCTGTAATAAGTTGTAAAAGTTAGATTGTTACGTTTTAAAAAGTTGTTATCTTAACTTGGAGTTTTAGATAAAAGTAGGGAAACATTTTATTTTAAGGTGATTTAGTTATAGTTATTACATGTACTTACTATAGTAATAACAGTTAATGATGGATAATTACAAATAACAAACCTTAAACCAAACATTGACTGTAACTCTATAGTAAGTAAGCCTATACGGTTAATTAATATTACTCTGTACTCATTTGAGTAAGTACAATAACTATGCCACCTTATGGATAGTTACACATTATTTTAAGGTTTTATTGTTACAGTTTAATTATATCTTTAAGTACTGCGATATATTAACACCATGAACTGGTTTGAGGTTTAGTTGTATGTAATTATGCATAATTTACTGTAATTACTATGGTATAAGTACATGTAATGTAACAATAAAGTGTTACCTATATGTGTAAACAAAGTAAAACTAGAAATTTGCATGATATACTTTATTACTTATTTTAACACTTAATAAATGAGGAAAATGTATCGTGCCTCCCTTTATTTCTCACTGGTCTGTTGGAATGAAAACTTTTAGAATGTAAACGGAATGTTTTATTCTGTCAAGGAAAAAAGAATGCTAATTGAATTTCAGAAAAAGTAATAAAACTACTAAAAAAACATATCTTCTTCTTCTTTAGTAATTTAACCTTCATGAGGATTATTCATTTTTATTTTTTTCCGCCAAAATCTACACCCTTTAAAATAAAGATGCCAGGAAGAACCAAAAAGCAGTTTTCATGGTGATGCCATAGAAGAACCATTTTTGTTTCCCTGAAGAACTGTTTTGTGAGTGGTTCTTTAAAGAACTTTTTTTCTCTATCCTTTTTATAGTCTAACGAACCTGTCTACACTACAAATAACCTTTTGTGTAATGAAAAGGTTATTTGGATATTAAGGGTTCTTGATGGAACCATAGCTACATCCCGCCAACAAACCATTAAGAACCTTTATTTTTAAGAGTGTTTAAACGCACCTGTGCTGTAGGCTAATTGTTCTGCCACTCAATGAAAATGGGAAAAACTATTGGGAGAAAAGGCCATTTATTAAAGCTAAAGTTATGGACCAGATTAAAAACAAATCAAACAACTAACCTTGGCCCTCGTCCACAAAACTCGTTATAGTGTTTGCGGCTTTTGACGAGCGGAAAAAACTCGCGTTCAGTCCCAGTTTTTCAGCCGCGGAGAAAGTCTTGTAGATGGAGATCATGTAATCGTGAGGTTCAATCGCATCCTTGATCGCCCGCTGTGACTGTATGTCTCCAGATAACGGTGCTGCTGCTGACAATATACTTTTGCCGTGTTTGGCTCTTCTGTGTCCATCAGCAGGCGCAGACTTGGACACTTTCATCCCTTTGGATGCGTTTGGAAACAGAGGATTTATTGAGGGAACGCACAGAAAATGCAAAAGGAAAGTAAAAGTCAAAAATATCCCAGACGCTCCACAAGAACACATCTTGTAAATGCACCAGAAAAAAAGAAGGACCTGCTTGGAAAAAACAGGAACACATCACACGTGTGTGTGTGTGGAGGAGCGCAGACTGAGAGCAGCTCCTTCTGAAGAACAGCCTCCTTAAGTACCGTCATGACATTATTAGCGCTCACTCAATCCAAACAAGACTTAAAGACTCTCCTACCCAGCTTTATTATAATAAGATATTACTGTCCTCCTTCATGTCCCCATATTTCAACATGCGTCATTTTAACAGAAAAAAAAAAAAAAAAAAACATAAGTATGAAAATTTTTATATTTTGATTGATTACTTTAAAATGGTTTATAATCAGAACCAAAGTGTAGTAGGCCTACCGGATAACATTTAAATATGGATTTAACTGCTGTGTAGACTACGAGAAACAAATATTGAAAAAAAGTCTAATTTTGAAAGTTTCGTTCTTTTAAGTTCATTGTGAATGTGATTGACAGATTGTGGTTTTTCCTCAGTTCTGCAGGTGTCAGTGTGAGGATTGAGCACTGTGGACTTTACCGCCCTCTAGTGGTGCAATGTGTGTGTGTGTATATATATATATATATATATATATATATATATATATATATATATATATATATATATATATATATATATATATATATATATATATATATATATATATATATATATATATATATATATATATATAAACAGCAAGATTTTCAGTGCAACTCAGGCACTTGTCTCCCTTGGTTTGCAAAGGCATAGTTTTGGTTTGAATATTGGAGGGCAGTTGTGAACCATTTAGTGGGGTCTCAGGGCCTGCTTCCTCATGAGCTTTATTTATTAGGCTATTCTTTTTTTTTTGCAAAATAATTTTTTTATGGCATCATCCACACATGCAAAATCGGTTCATAACGTAACTGCAATAAAGTATTTTTACTATGTGCCATGGGAAGCCAAACTAACTTTAGCCTATAACATTTTATCATAATGAAACTGTTAATTTCCTGTCAATTCATAATGTCTGATATTCTGATAGGCTATCTGACACAATATCTGTCATTATTAAAAACACATTTTGGAACACAACTGTTTTGTGAATACTTCAAGAATGTCCATAAAGCTCTTGATTCTAACTTCATACTTGACCTTATGAAAAAGTAACACAGTTCTTGTAACTGTTTAACTACACTGTAAACCCAAAGAAGTTGTCCAAAAAAAAAAAAAATGCAATCAGTAAGAAATGTAACATTTAAGCAAGCAGAACTTGCTGATTTTCATTTTGTAAATATAAATTGTAATTGCTCTGAACTTGAAATATTTGAGTATGTTAATTCATACATTTACTTTCAGATTTTTAGTAGTGGAAACTTGACCGGCTTTAACTCGCTAATTCAATAAATGCCACCTTGCTAATCAGTTACACAATGCTTTGGTAGCATTAATATAGCACATCACAGGCTGAATGAGGACAGGAATATAATACATTTAACATGTATCTGTTCTCAAACTACCTCAGGCTCCACTTGTGCTCCACTTGTCACCATACCGTACAAAAAAAAAAAAAAATAAACTTAGCAGAAAGTCTTGTAAATTAGCATAACAATCATTAAACACTACTAAATCTCCCACTTAATGTTAGTCTTGGTTAAAAAACAATGTACCACTTCATATTACTTTACTATTATCTATACTACTTTTAACACTTAACCCTCTAGGCGCCAGGTGGGCGTTCCTATAAGTGTGTGACGTCAAGTCAAAACTATGAATTCAGATTACTTAAAATGTGTCAGTTTTGACAACTCAAAAGAAAAAGATATACACAAAATAAACAATTGCTTCAGTCATATTGTGCCAGATGCTCAGTCTGTTCAGTTCAAACAGCTTAAAAGCTTTGAATGCTGATGTACATAATAAGCATGATTCTATTATAGCCTGAATTTATGTTTTCGGTGTGGGCGGAATTACCAGTGTTATGATGATTTGTTCTAACCTCAGATTACAGGTGATGAATAAAGCTACCTATCAGATAGACCCTTTTCACATTTCCAGGTTTCTCAGAGCGGGTTAACATTTATAGCGGTGAATGAGAGTATACAATCAATTTGTGTCCACAATAGAGATTTCACAAGTTTTACAAAGAGGGAAAAAATATTGAGATTGATAACGGCAGTGAAACGAGAGAAAGATGTTAATTTTACCATCACTCCCATAGACGCTGTATTAGAAACACCCTCACAGCAGCGGAAACTTGTTTTTGTAATTTGATTAAAAAGTTATATAATACAAAGTATGTGTTATTAATGTACATTACATTTTTTAGAAATTAAAATACAAAAAACATTGCAGGATAACTGTGTCTAAGAACACAGTCTGTGAAAACGGTCTATTGTGCAACCGACACTGTATTTGCATTGTTTTAAGGGTAGGTGGAGGTATGGACGTTCATAGAGCCTCAAACCACATGAATATGATGCTGGGAGCACAATCTGTCCGTAGCACCGTACCGGCTGTGGAGAGCGCTCTGAAGGGAAGCTGGAATGCTAGCCTCCCCAAAATTGCCGACCCTATACCAAGGACATCATTTTCCTTTGATGCATTTACAGTCTTGTTCAAAATAATAGCAGTACAATGTGACTAACCAGAATAATCAAGGTTTTTAGTATATTTTTTATTGCTACGTGGCAAACAA
The DNA here is from genome assembly GCF_024679245.1 of Pseudorasbora parva. Classification (NCBI taxonomy): domain Eukaryota; kingdom Metazoa; phylum Chordata; class Actinopteri; order Cypriniformes; family Gobionidae; genus Pseudorasbora; species Pseudorasbora parva. The sequence goes on along the minus strand of NC_090190.1, from coordinate 31,041,999 downwards.
GTTACCAGTAGGTTCAGTAGATTCTCAGAAAACAAATGAGACCCAGCATTCATGATATGCACGCTCTTAAGGCTGTGCAATTGGGCAATTAGTTGAAAGGGGTGTGTTCAAAAAAATAGCAGTGTGGCATTCAATCACTGAGGTCATCAATTTTGTGAAGAAACAGGTGTGAATCAGGTGGCCCCTATTTAAGGATGAAGCCAACACTTGTTGAACATGCATTTGAAAGCTGAGGAAAATGGGTCGTTCAAGACATTGTTCAGAAGAACAGCGTACTTTGATTAAAAAGTTTATTAGAGAGGGGAAAACCTATAAAGAGGTGCAAAAAATGATAGGCTGTTCAGCTAAAATGATCTCCAATGCCTTAAAATGGAGAGGAAAACCAGAGAGACGTGGAAGAAAACGGAAGACAACCATCAAAATGGATAGAAGAATAACCAGAATGGCAAAGGCTCAGCCAATGATCACCTCCAGGATGATCAAAGACAGTCTGGAGTTACCTGTAAGTACTGTGACAGTTAGAAGACGTCTGTGTGAAGCTAATCTATTTTCAAGAATCCCCCGCAAAGTCCCTCTGTTAAAAAAAAAAAGGCATGTGCAGAAGAGGTTACAATTTGCCAAAGAACACATCAACTGGCCTAAAGAGAAATGGAGGAACATTTTGTGGATTGATGAGAGTAAAATTGTTCTTTTTGGGTCCAAGGGCCACAGGCAGTTTGTGAGACGACCCCCAAACTCTGAATTCAAGCCACAGTACACAGTGAAGACAGTGAAGCATGGAGGTGCAAGCATCATGATATGGGCATGTTTCTCCTACTATGGTGTTGGGCCTATTTATCGCATACCAGGGATCATGGATCAGTTTGCATATGTTAAAATACTTGAAGAGGTCATGTTGCCCTATGCTGAAGAGGACATGCCCTTGAAATGGTTGTTTCAACAAGACAATGACCCAAAACACACTAGTAAACGGGCAAAGTCTTGGTTCCAAACCAACAAAATGAATGTTATGGAGTGGCCAGCCCAATCTCCAGACCTTAATCCAATTGAGAACTTGTGGGGTGATATCAAAAATGCTGTTTCTGAAGCAAAACCAAGAAATGTGAATGAATTGTGGAATGTTGTTAAAGAATCATGGAGTGGAATAACAGCTGAGAGGTGCCACAAGTTGGTTGACTCCATGCCACACAGATGTCAAGCAGTTTTAAAAAACTGTGGTCATACAACTAAATATTAGTTTAGTGATTCACAGGATTGCTAAATCCCAGAAAGAAAAAAAATGTTTGTACAAAATAGTTTTGAGTTTGTACAGTCAAAGGTAGACACTGCTATTTTTTTGAACACACCCCTTTCAACTAATTGCCCAATTGCACAGCCTTAAGAGCGTGCATATCATGAATGCTGGGTCTTGTTTGTTTTCTGACAATCTACTGAACCTACTGGTAACTTGTTTGCCACGTAGCAATAAAAAATATACTAAAAACCTTGATTATTCTGGTTAGTCACATTGTACTGCTATTATTTTGAACAAGACTGTATGTACTTTATTTCAGACATTTGATTTCAGACTTTATTTGTAGAAATACACAGCACAAGCACAACATAATGGCAGGTGAAGTGAATTACACTGATTATCTCATCACAGCACCTGTTAGTGGGTAGGATATATTATATTATATTATATTATATTATATTATATTAATTATATTATATTATATTATATTATATTATATATTAGGCAGCAAGTGAACAAGTTGATGTGTTAAAATCAGAACAAATGGGCAAGTGTAAGGATTTTAGCGAATTTGACAAGGGCCAAATTGTGATGGCTTGGCGACAGGGTCAGAACATCTCCAAAACTGCTTCTCTTGTGGGGTGTTCCCGGTCTGTATTGGTCAGTATCTATCAAAAGTGGCCCATGGAAGGAACAGTGGTGAACTAGTGTCAGGGTTATGTGTGGCCAAAGCTCAGTGATGCACGTGGAGAGCATAGGCTGGCCCGTGTGCCATCCCTTTAAAAATGTATCACTTTTCCAGGGGATAACAATATATTTTTTCCTATCAGCAAAGGCGGGGATGTCAAATAATCATCGTCTATTTGGAAGACCTAAAAGCAAAGCCAAGCGCTCCGACACTGTAACTCTAATCCAAATATTCCACTTGTATATTGAAGAACTTTTGACCAATAAATCCCAATTATAGATGAGTCCCAAATGCAATGAGTATCTTACATTTATGGAAGAATTGCTTGGGTCAAACTGACTTCTAAGGAGCTGAGTGATGTGCAATCTATGTACAATCCTAAATTGAAAAGCTGAAGAGACTCTGTTGCAAATAGAGATCTTATTCACCTGCCTCCATACATGATCCCAGAACAATGTAATCTTTTATTGCAGAATTTATCATAGACTAAATCATTTATCAATGTACATCATTTTTTTTATTTGTAATCTTAATTCATGTTCCTCTCAAAATACGTTTCCCTATCTCTTGCAGTGATATCTCTTCTCTGACGGCATACTTACTGGGCCAAGAGTGGGACAACCTGTCGCTCACATGAGATCACAGCGATAGCAAACCAACGATCCAATTGAGCCAGATGGACAAAATCAAGTTTAATGGAAATGTAGCATCTATATGTTCAAGAATTTAATGCAGCAAAAAAGACAAAAGAAGTATGCTAGATCTTGATTTTAATGAGCCTATAAGAAGGCATATAAATGTATAATATTCCAGTAAAGTAATGGGAATAGATTTAAATAAATAAAACCTTTTGTCACAAGTAACAATATTGTTTTTGTTGTTCTACAGTATCAGAATTAATAGTTGTAGAGTACAGATCATATGGGAAAGCAAAAGCAAATCATAAGAGGATGAGGTTATATGTATAAGAGTGCACTTATTCATTGCTCCTAGAGTCCCCTGAGCAGCAGGAGTAAACCACTCAATAGCATGAGCAGATACACAGATGTTGAGACAGCTGGACTGGAGTCAGTGATGCTGGGGAAGATGCTGGGGAAGATGCTAGGGAAGTCTTTGCCCTTAGTGACGACCACAGAAGACGGGGTTGTAGGTGATCTGAGCGTAAAAGATCTGGACTCAGCCTTCCATTTATTCAGAGTAAAGGCCAACTTCAAGTTGTCACCTTTAGAAGAGATACAGACAGGGAAATTATTGTATATGCTTAAAATAACTAGTGACAGTGACCCCCAAAATATATATAATGGAGACAACCCACCACTTGTAAAGATGGCTAGGTCAGTGTAATTGGCCCAGCAGCCACTGAACGGGATGGTGGTGTTTCCGAAAAGCCCCGCTGTTGGATTCTCTTTAGCATCTTTGAGCTCAGCTGACATGGTTAGAGTCGTCACACCCACGGACACACAGTCACCCTGAAAACAGACATGCACAAAAAAGGTTTTCTCCTTATTCAATACCAGGTGTGGTTTCCTAGTAATCACCTGGGCAGGGTTGCACCAGCTATTTCTTACTTAAAGGGTCATAAACCCCCCTGTTTCAGCATAGATCACACCTAAGATTTTAAAAAGGAGTTTAGAGGGTAGTAAGAGGGAAGACAACAACCAATAAAACGCAGACATACTACACACTCATTATACAAATTAATATTAAAATATAAGCGGTAAAGAAAAACAAGTTAGAGGAACTTGATAAACATATAACCCTATGACAATAAACACACCAATCTTATCATTAGACACTACTAACAACAATCATCAACAAATCAAATGAGGAAGAGCATATAAAAGGTCTAATAATAATTCCATTATATTTACGAGCACTGCAATCTCTAAACAAATGACACACATCAGTTTAACACAGAAAGAATAAAGACATAAGTTGTAACTTAGAGCCACTTTATGTCAAGACTAAGCTCCTCACCGGTGCAACCGACCCCTGAAAACTAGCATCACATATTCTTAATGCAATCTCACCGCTGCGTCCAGAGCCATGATGCTGGGCTGCACACTGAGGAGTCCGGGAGACGATCCAGCCACTGGCTGAACCACCACCACCAGGGATGATACCGTCTTGACCGTCTCCACCGGCTTGTCTTCACGGGTCACCTCCTCAGTGGCCACCTGAGAGAAAAACGTTACAGTTCAGATATGTTCTGTGCTTTCCAGTACAGCAACTATTATTGGAGCTTGATCTGATAAAAAAAAAAAAGAATGGACATTCAGGGTTCTGTTCAAGTGAAGCTCAATAAACAGCATTTGTGACGGTGTTGATTACAACAAAAATTTATTTTATCCCTCATTTTCTTTACAAAAAGCAAAAATTAAGGATACGGTGAGGCACTTACGATAAGTAAATGAGGCCAAATTAATGCCGAAAAAAGCTTTTAATTTTATAAAAGCACTTGTATGAATTAGTCAGTTGTATTATGTACTCTAGTATCATTTGAGTTGTAAAGCTGTTTAAAGCATAATTACTTCAGTAGTATTAAGAATTATGGTGTTGTCCATGGTATAATTTCACACAGAATAGGTTAGTAAGTGATTTTTTTTAACACTAAAATCACATTAACACTCATATTGTTCACATCTTGAGATTATACTATCTGTTGTTTAAACCGTGTCCAGATTTATTCATATTACACATTAAATCAAAGCTTTTAAAAAAGTCTCTGGGCTCATGCTGTCCTGGACAACAATATTTGGTAACACTTTAGAATACTGATCCATCATTAATGAAAAACTACACAGGAACAAATGAGCAATGCATTATTTACACTCTAGTAACTACTCTTAACTAACAAGAAACTCTTATGAATATAGTAGTAAGTTATAAAGCTCAGATGAATGTGGTAGTTCACTATTAGCTAAACAATAACTATTTTTCACAACTCACAGAAGACTACTAAGAACTACTGTATACAGGTCCATAATTTACATGAATAATGCATAATATAGAATTAATTACAAAGTGATGGTAATGGTAACCCACTAGTAATGACACAAGTGTTACTAAATCCTTCTAAAGGAATTACTAATGATATGGATCAGTAGAATAGTTATCTTGTTTTTCCACTTTAGAATACTGATCCAAATCATTAGTAATTCATTTTGAAGGATGTAGTAACACTTAAGTCATTACTGGTAACTATAGACTTCACTTTAGAATGAATTATACATTATGCATTATTCACATTATGAACCTGTATACAGTAGTTCTTAGTAGTCCTCTGGGAAGAGTGAAAAAAATAGTAATTACTGATTAACTTATAGTGAACTACCACAATTGGCTAAGTACTATTACTTACTAATTTATTCATCAGAGTTTCTTGTTAGTTAATATCAGTTACTAGAGTATTAATAATGTATTACTAATTCCTTAATTATGGATCAGTATTCTAAAGTGTTACCCAGTATTTTAGCAATTCATAAAAGATGATTCACTGTCTGGCCATCTGGGATTTCGGTATAGAAATAAATGTTAAGATCTTGATTTTTCAGTAGTATTACGGTATACCGTGAGTGTATATTAAAACTTGTTTGCTTTTGTCATCTAATAGATCGCTTGGACCCAAAAACATTGACTCGTGATGTCAAACTTAACAAGCGAATTGAAAAGTGAGTATTTTACTGTTTATGGATTGGTCCCATTCACTTCCATGGTGTTTCACCCACATTTTTACTTGGTCAGTTGAGTTTAATTTGCAAAGAACCAAGAATATTCCTTTAACTATTAACTTTGTTGTATTTCAGTTAACATTTCCAAATGCTGCTTGATGTCATTATAACATTTTAAAATGTTTGGTCATGTGATCAGATTAGGATCTTACATCGTTCCAGGACGGGTCACTGGAAGAGGGTGGAGGAGGAATGATGCCCAGGGATGAAACATTGAAGCCGATAGACTGACTCAGATTGCCCGAGACAGCAGCGCGGCCCAAATCGTCAGCAATGTTCTTCAGGACCGCAAACTGTTGGTCTCCTTCTGCAGATGGAATATAAATATTTATATACATATTGTGATCTAAACTCTATATTTTTCATAGATTTTATTCTTGTTCTTACCAGTGGTGCTATTGGTGGATGTCTGAACAGGGGGCTCCCTGATCTCCACCTGCACCGTCATTCCAGTCGAACGCCTCCTTCTCGCATTAGTGCCCTCACGGATGATGTTGGTGATTCGAATCTTGTTCGCTGGTATTTTCAGAAATAAAGCCAGATTGGTGATCAGTTTTGGCCCGAAGAACTCCGCCTCAGTCATGGCGGGGAGGTTGAAGGCCAGGAGTAAAACTGGGGAGGTGCGGATTTGGACCGGCTCTGAGCCACGAAGTAGTACGTTCAACATTTTGTAGTCCTGGTCAAAGAAGTTGGAGCCGTGACTGGAGCTTAAACTGGGAACGTACTGCCCTGAGGAGTGCAGAGAGAAATCAAAGTAAGAATGGTTGTGTGTTGTTTAGGTTGAAGAATTGACTTCTGGCCTGCAGGGGGAGCTGTATTAATTTGCATTATTGTGCTGTACTATACCTGTATAAGTTGGCTCAAGCAGAGTGTAGTCAGTTTTGCCCGCATTCCACTGAGCATTTGTTGGACCAACCAAATTATTTCTAACGTACACATCCAGCCGTTGAGGGCTTGAGTAAAATACAGCCACCCTGACAGTCTGAGACAACAAATAAGCTATTTAAAATAAAAATCTTTATACATTAGAAGACTAAATGGAGATAAAATATTTAATAACATAATGCAGAATAAAACTAATTAAAATTTCTCCTAATATGCCTTTTATTGTTCTAAACTTTGTATCACCTGTAGATGCTGTGTCTATTGTCAGTACAATGCATCTTACTAACCTCTGATGGTCCAGCATTCAGTAGCATTAGTCTCAGCTTCTGTGGTGTTGTGCTGGTGAAATAGATGTCAAAGGATTTATTAGTGGCCACAATGGCGTGGAAGAGAGATACTCGCTTCTGACACGTGTAGCCAGCGCACCAGCCGTGGTCTTGTGGGCCTGAAACAAGATATTCGCAGTAAGATTAAAATCCAACAATACACAATAAAATATTTTCTGCTTATATAAAATCATAAACTATATTAGGGCTGGGCGGTATGGCCAAAATTTCATATCCCGATATAGCTAATTTGATATCCCGATAACGATATGCATAACGATAAAGCAATTTTTCTGTTAATTCAGTTTATGAATAGTCTATACAAAATTGCTATGTGGAAATGCAGTTTGAAATGATATACAAAACAAATAAAGGTAGTATGGACTACATTTTTATTTTATTTAGAACCTTTTTTCAAGCAAGACTGTTGGTAAAGTTAACACCTGCCTAGGTATGTTAACCGATGACCAATGGCTGACCGTATCAACGTTAACCGATCAAAGTTGTCGGTTGAAAAAAAAAAAAAAGTGATCTCTAAATTAGGCTATTATACAGTGGACTAAACGCTACTACAGTTAGCCATCTCATTCCAAAATCTTTTTGTGTGAAGTGAACATATCCCTCGCACTCAATTTTTCATAACTCACCTGTTTGTACATAATAAACCAATAAAAACATTTGGCGCGAGGTCACAGCGTTTGGGTTTGCGCGCTCACAAGGTTTGCAAAAAGTAAACAGGCTAAACACTCGAGGTTAGAGCCAGGGCAGACGACAGTGAAGCGTGCATTTCGCTTAAGATGGGCTTACATTTGGAAATGTATATTACATCTACATTTCAGTGGTAACACATAAGGTGTTGATCGTCTTACTTTATTATTGTAAGCTCTAACTCGAACTAAAGCGACGTCTCTTCGGAGCTGTCATTTTCTTAAATGAGCCGCGACAATGTTACAAATGAGCTTCTAACGCTAGACAAATGCCTTTATTTTCAACGCGATCACCTTGTACCCAAATCATTTCGAAACTAAGGAGCCATTTGTCCTTAGATTGCAAACAAGCTCCTCGGCGGCGCGTTTGCGGGACTCATGTTTCGCGCTGTGGGGGATTTTAAAAAAGTGACGTGAGTGGTAGGGAGGCGGCAGCGCTAGGACAGTGAGTGTGTGTGTGTGTGTGTGTGAGAGAGAGAGAGAGAGAGCAGGCTCGCAGCTGTTATTTCAAATAGCGCAGCATATTTTAAACTAATCGGTTAACCGGTTTCAACCGGCTAATGAGGCTCGGTGGTCGGTCAAGAAAATGTTGTTTTCGCCATCCCTACCTGCCATTAAAATATTTCAATATATGGCTGGTGTGCCACGCGTAAAAGCCCGTTGCAGCGTCTGTGTCTGAAGTTTGTTTGGAGCGCTTATGCCACCCCTCTGGCATAGGCTAATTACTCTGAGAATTACCCTGGTCTGAACCGCGTCTACTACTCCATGTTTGTTGTTTATGTATTGCAGCGTGCATGGGCATGCCGTGGCGTGAGGTGCATCTTGACATAAAATTCTGCCGTAAACGCCTTATCGTGGCGTAAGCGATAGAGCCTTATATAAAACGATAGACATTTTCTATTGTCTAGACGATATATTTCGTCATATCGCCCGGCCCTAAACTATATGAGTCATACCGTTCACCAAATCCACATATTTGTCCCCAAGGATGGCTACAGGTGAAAGACGTCTGGTCTCTGTGTCTGCATCCAAACTTTCGATGACCAGCATCCTGTAGTTGAGCCCAAAGCACTTGTAGCTCTGCCAGGTGTTCATGTAGGTACAGTTTTCTCTGATCACACCTGCACAGGTCAAACAGCCATGCCATTCGTTAAAATAATCTCCATCATTTTAAGTTCTCTCTCAGATCACTGTTAAAGAAGAACAGCTACCAGATGTACTGTACCTTTGTATGGAGCGATTTGATTCATAGGTATCCGGCTGCCGTTGAGAGAGGTGAGCATGACTTTAGGGATGCGGTAATCGCCCAGTCCATGTCGGGGATCTCCGTTCCACTCGTACTCAGACTGGGGCACCACTGCTCCTACTGCACCCAGGAAACTGCCATCCAGATCTTTCAACATTGTCTTCTTCTTAGCGTCACAGTCCATGTCCACACAATCTGATGGGTTCACCTTACTGAGACGAGAGGGGAAAAAATGTGTAGTTCTCCCAGTCAGGGTCTGTTTTTTCTAATAATGTGTCATAAATGTTAAATACATTTAAACTTTATTAGCTCAAGATAAAAAAAAATTCTGTATATACAGTAAATATCTATTTGAAATAGCCTACTTAATCTAAAGTGTTGAAGCAGCCCCATATGAATCAATCCAATAAATCAAGTTAACCCCAAGTTCCAACTGGGTGAGGTGACTGAGCACCATGGCCCTGTGTTCGCACAACTGATCCAGAGACTGATCCAGAGATAGTTGAGAATGCAAATGCCATGTTTTCTGAGTGGAACAATGGCTGCCTCCCTGATCTTTGTGAAGACTCGGGGCGACAGGGACAGCCCAAAGGGGAACAGGTCAATGGCCGCAAACCAATTTGCGGGGACGGACACACCCGAAGATACGTTTTCTGTGTTAACATTTTGAATGGAAGCTTGTAAACGCCAGATTCAATAATGGTTTGGATGAGCCTGATGGTACAGATGAGCCAGCGAGACAGGCTGAGGAGTGATAGCCAGACTCCCAGATACTGTGCAAGCAGGACCTGCTGGCGATAGAAGAGGGGGATGAGTGGCATTTTTACAGCATCACACACTGCCATCCCTCAGGAAACTGCTCTTTAAGGGAGTACCGGGGAGCCAGCAGCGGTACAGAACCGTTTTTTTCTAAAAGCACATCGTGGCAAGCTCTTGATTGCCTTAGCCTGCTTCTGAATGGTGCATAATAATAATAATAATAATAATAATAATAATAATAATAATAATAATAATATTAGATTTAATTTATAACGCGCTTTTCATTCCGAAGAATCTCAAAGTGCAACAATGGAAAAAGGGGGAAAAAATAACAAAAATGAATAAAAAGTAAAGATAAAGAAAAATACAAAGAATCAACACATAAAAGCCTTTCTGAACAGAAAAGTCTTCAGTTCAGCTTAAAACTGGTCCAGGCTCTGTACTGCTCTCAGCTCACTGGGAAGGTGGTTCCAAAGCCGCGGTGCAGCCGAGCAGAAAGCTCGTTCTCCCATGGAACGAAGCCTGGTGGTGGGGACTTGAAGAAGCAGGTGGCCTGAAGATCTGAGGGTGCAGGTGGAGGATTTCAGAGTGATGAGTTCCTGTAGATATGGAGGTGCATGTCCGGTGATGCATTAATGTGTGAGCAGGAGGATTTTGTAGTCAATCCGGGATAAAACGGGAAGCCAGTGCAATGATTATAGGATGGGAGTTATCTGGTGGAGACAAAGGCATGGACAAGTTTCTCTGCATCTGGAAAGGTTAAAAGGGAACGGAGTTTGGAGATGTTTCAAAGGTGGTGGAAAGAAGTTTTACAAATGTGCTTAATGTGGTCATTGAAGGTCAGCTGTGGGTCAAACCGAACCCCTAGATTTGTGACTGAGGAGGAGAAAGTGATGACCTGGCCGTCAAAGATGAGCTGGGATAAGGGAGAGGAGTGGATCTGATGAGGGGTGCCAACCAGTAGTGCCTCAGTTTTACTGGAGTTCAGCTCGGGGAAGTTAGTTCCTATCCATGCCTTCATCTCCTCAAGACATGTGGTGAGTCGTGACAGAGCTGTGGAGGGGCTCGAGGCAGTTTTGATATAATTTTGGGTGTCATCAGCATAACACTGAAAAGATAGTCCATGTCTGCTGATGACAGGATCGAGGGGAAGCATGTAGAGGATGAATGAGATTGGGCCGAGACCTGACCCCTGCGGAACACCACATGTAACAGGGGGCAGCCTGGACTCACATTCTCCCAATATAACACGCTCAGTCCTGTCAGAAAGGTAGGACTGAAACCACTGCAGTGCTGCTCCAGATAGTCCAACTGTATTATGGAGGCGATCCAGGAAGTTGGTATGGTCCACAGTGTGGAATGCCGCTGATAGGTCGAGGAGAATGAGCAGCGATGGTGATCCTGAATCAGCTGTCATGAGAAGGTCATTTGTCACCCTAAGCAGAGCAGTTTCAGTGCTGTGGGCCGAGCAAAAGCCTGATTGAAATATCTCAAATAAATAGTTGTTTTTTAGATGGTTGTGGAGCTGAGAGGCGGCTTCCTTCTCTAGAACCTTTAACAGGAAGGTGAGGTTGGAGATCGGCCTATAATTAGCAAGGACCTCCGGGTCTAGGGTTGGTTTCTTAAGTATAGGACGGATGACAGCAGTTTTAAGGTCAAGAGGCACATGACCAGTTTTAAGAGAGAGATTAACACACTGGGTGATGATTGGGCTGACAATGGGAATGAACGACTTGAGCACAACAGTCGTGAAGGGATCCAAGTTACAGGTGGACGACTTAATTTTTTTGATGGTTTCCTCAACGTGGCTCTGCTGAACCTTAGTAAAGTGTGGAAGGGATGGCAATCTCCTGGGTGAATGGTTGGAGGACGGTGAAGACAGGGAGGAAGAGCCAGATATTGAAGAGTGAATGTTATTGACTTTAGAAAATTGACTATCTAAAAAAGTCAATAAAGCTGTTGCATCGCTCCACTGTGGTTTCAATAGATGAAGATGACTTCGGCTTCAGGAGATAGTTAACTGTGGAATAAAGCTGCTTAGAGTTTCCAGTATTTTTATTGATGAGGTTGGAATGGAATTAAGAGCGCGTACCCTTCAAGGACTTAAGATAAGCTATTTGATGGTCACGGAAGGCAAGCTTGTGGACAGTTAGACCAGACTGTTTACAGCGGCGTTCCAGGATACAGCCCTCGGTTTTCATTTGCCTCAGTCCCTGTGTGAACCAGGGAGCAGAGCGTTCAAAGTTGACTACCCGTGTCCTGATAGGATCATGGAGGTCAAAAACACTGCTCAGAGATGTATTAGTGATCCACCAGTCCGTCCATTGTTGCAGATACTGGGTTGAAGGTCTACAGTGATGGAGGTTTGGTCAATTTGTTTCAAGTTCCGGAAATATATTTGGCGCTTGGGTCTGATAATAGGCACAGAAAATGTAATGGTCATAGAGACCAACTTGTGGTCAGACACACCCAGATCGTTTATCTCCAGGCTGTTTATGGGGGCCGCGTCGGTGATGACCAAATCTAGGGTGTGGCCCTTGATATGCGTGGGAGCCTTCACATGTTGCTGGAGACCAAGACAGTCAATCAAACTCAGGAACTCAGTTGCAAGATGACAGGAGGGTTTGTCAATATGTATATTAAAATCACCAAGAATAACAAGTCTGGTTGACATGGAACAGAGTGAAGTGACAACATCATGAATTTCAGGGAGAAATGAGGAGTTTGGTTTGGGGGGGACAGTATATGAGAAGAACTGTCATAGAGTATGAGGGTTTACATTTGAAGGCTAAACACTCCATTGAGGTAAGATCAGGCAGTGGCAGGAGAGAAAGTTTCAGTTCATCCCGATGAATGACAGCCAAACCACACCCACGACCGGAGCTAAGGGCTTTTTCCATGTAGCCATAGCCCTGGGGGCAGGCTTCATTGAGCACTGAGTGATCTCCTGTTTTGTGCCAAGTTTCCAGTAGGCACATGAAGTCCAGTCCTTTATCCAAAATATGGTCATTGATGAGCAGGGATTTATGGTGAGGGATTGTGTGTTGAATAAATCCATAGTGGCAGGAGACAGAGCTGATGGTGGATATCTCTGTAAGCTCTGCAGTACACTGTGTTCCACTCCATGTTTTACATTACTCCCAGCGCTAGAGGCTCTGTTGCTACATTTACCCAATGCAGCAGTGTGCTGATGACGTACAGAGTGTCCTGATGCAACACGCGCAGCTGAAGACCAGAGGATTGGGATGATGATGACAATCTTCTACAGTGACATGAAAAGGGGCACCTTATGAGATGGGAGAGTCAAGAAAGCGTATTTTGGCAATGTCTTGGAACACCAAGGTGGACATTGTCTGGCCAAGGGCCTGCACTATGATTTTAACTGTGTCACCCCGCACAGCTCAGCCTGGGCTCAGAACTACCCTCATGAATAATGAGTGCTTTGGCCTACTGTAATCCTCAGGTCACCAAGGCTTATTAGCTGAAGTAGCCCTTTTTCTGGTGGCCACCAGAAGAGAAACTAGATCGGGAATAGGCGATGGGACTCCATTTAAGACACACGAGTTGCTGTGACAACCCATGTGGTCAGCCGGCAGCTTGACAGCACACAGCATGCTGAGCACTTAAGCCCTTACGAGAAAGGCAAGAAAAACAACATATCGATATAGTCATGTTCTCCTGAGAGAACATGAACCACCCACAGTCTCAGCATGCTTATGCCCAGGCATGTAAGACAGCGAAAGTGGCTGTCAAAGGAGGATAGGAAATGACCACATCCAGAAGCCCACGGCTTGAATGACATCTTGAGGTGCACAGGGAAATGGCCGTGGCTCATAAACAGGATGATAGTGCAAGCCTGTTGTGAGCACAGGAGGGTTTGGTTTACTGCACTGGCTCATTTAGTTTAAACTCAAAGTAGATTGGTCTCTCAAAGCAATCCCCAATTCATGCATATATCGAATTTAAATATTATTCAAAATCGATAATCGATTATATTATATATTAGGGGTGACATATATGAGTTAGTTAAAATGAAAATATTTAGTTTTCAGTTGTACAATGTTGTTTAATACCATTTAGACGGCCTGTCTTGCAAATCCCTAATTAACAGTATTATCTTTGTGACATTGACTATAAACTTTTAGTTTACCTCAAATCGGGCCGATGAATGTAAGCCAGAGCATCCTCTGTGCTGTTTATCTTGGCTATCCTCTCAACACTGATTGGATGTTGTAGATCCTCATTTCCCGGGTTGGTCATGAACATGTAATTTGTCTCTTTTAAGCACACACTCTTGAACCCAACAAAAGTTGTGTCTGGAAATAGAATAAGACTAATAAATAGATGCTATTTTTGTATTAGGAAAGTTTTAAACTGAAAATTCATACACATTTTGAAGGAATGTGACTCACCAGAGACAGTCATTAGACCAGCTATGGCAGTATAGCTCATCAGTCCAGGGTGAGGCTTTTGTGGTGCATTATTGTGGCTAGATTCAAATGTCGGCCAAGAAATTCCAGACCTTCCACCTGATGCACACAGAAAATTAGCTTAGAATCAATATGGAAAATGTTTCCAGTAGTGCATAGATGATTCTTTAATATATATTGTACCATTGGGGGGGCGAGGGGCCCTGTGGCTTTTGCTGAGCATAACATAGGTTGTAGTCGTGGACAGACTGCCAGAACAGTTGAAGTTGGGGCTGCTGCCCACAATAAGGACACCCTGTACAGATGTTTTTTAAATTAAAAAATGAGCAGAATAAGAATCATTTATTCTTTTAAGGCCAATTCACACTGCACATAGAGATGCCGACCAACACTGACAGTCACCAGATTACAGTATGTTACATTTCAAGACCCTACAAAAGCCGAAACTGATCTAACAAAAAACTGAATCCTGATGAAGTGTCTGTTGCCGTCTGTTTGCTCTGTGAATTAGTTTTGATCAAAGAGACATCGTATCCTTACCTGTACACTGACTATTTTGTCAGAGTATGCGTGGCTGAGTGAAGGAGGACTGTAGATGAGAGACATGATACCCATTCCATTATCAATCAGACTCACGTTAGAAACCAACACGTTCATGGATACCTGGAATGGGATGGAGGAGAGGAAAACATTAGGGCTCACCAAATCAGTATAGTGCATTTGTGTGACTAGAAATTAAAGGTCCCATGGCATGGGTTGTTTTATTGTTTTATAATGTTTCCTGGGGTGTACTTATATTGATAGTTTGGTTTTTACATAAAAAAATGTCATAATTTAGAAATAAAAGGCATTTTTTCTATACTGATATTAGCCCTCTGCTTAGAATGCTCTGTTTCAAGAGGCGTGTCTGCTGTGAGTCTTCAGTGAAAACACCCACTGTTGTGATTGGCTGACATCTTTGCATTTAAAATTAGATAACGTGCGGATGGGGGTGTGGGTTAGCTGGAGCAGCTGCAGCGCTGCCAGTCGAAAGAGAGACAGACAGAAACGGAGCTGGGGAAAGATTGCTGAGGAAGTGTTATTCTACCAAGTTTTTGAGAGCGCGCGTTTATTTTGAATGTATCTGAGAGCTCTGAATAAACACGAGTGAACTTTGCAATGTTATTTCTCTCACAAAATGCTTTCACCACAGCTAACGACAAACACGACATCGACATGAATACAGTAAGAGCTTCTGTTGAGCATAATGAGCAGCGTCATTCAAACGTGTGATTGACCAATCCAAACATTATGAAGAGTGTTCTTTGAATGCTCTCTCTAGTTTAATCATTTAAATAACAGATTTGTTTCATGCTGCTAACAGAAACAACGTTACGTTGATGGTTTTAGTCACTGGTTTGCTTCACTGATGAATCAAGACGGCCAGCTGCAGGACTGACAGTTTTAAGCGATTTAGAAAGAAAGTCTGTGTGAACTTGAATGATTAGCTACACATCAGAACTCATTGATCCCAGATCAGGCATTAATGAACACTGTTACTCACTGTTTGTGGTGGTGCTGTTGAATCCGTATGGTTAAGCCTGTGCTGCTGACGTCCACTGATAAACTGAATCCTTACTCTACTAATTCTCTGGGCGGGCAAAGCAGAGGAAGGGGCGGTAACCTTAACTGGTATGACGTCATAACAGGAGAATTCAAAATCAGCTCATCTGAGCTCTCAGTTTCTCAAAGGTAGAGAAAGACAGCCTGAACTCGTTTTATACTGATCAAAATTTCTAGCGACTTGGGCACAACATTCAGGCCAGGGGAACTCATATTAATGTTGAAAAACCTCATAAAATAAAAATGTCATGCCATGGGACCTTTAATAATTTATCTGACCAATAAAACACTTGGCTTTGCAGTTACTTTAGGGCATTATATTAATAAGTTTGCAGATCCTTTATCATACTTGAACATAAATGCCAAAATCAAAGCTCCTCCAGACAGTGAAGCCCTGGATTTGAGAGCAACCAGCAAGTCCATCTTTATTCATGTAGAGTCCGTACAGACCGCCGTGCGCCTCATTCTGACTCCATTGAGCAACTGAATTTGGAGATCCTTTTGACATATTGTTGGAATACGTGAATAAATTAGTAATAAAGTTAGTATTAAAAAATTATAATTTAATTGCATAGTAAATTGTAATCTTTAGCAATTTTCTAAATTAATATTTTTTTACTGTACATTATTTAAAAAAAAAAAAAAATTGGCTTCTATACCTGGGCATGGTTCCCCATCAATTCGGAATCCCACTCGTTCATAGCCAGCAACAATATTTCCTTGAAGAATTGCATTGGTTGCCTCACTCACCTACAACATCAACAGTAAATCAGTTATTTAACTAGTACTAATCTATTCAGCCAGAATTATAAAAATCTAAAACTGATTTTTTGACATGTACCATGATAATATTGTGGGTTTTCTTTGAATATGTACGATACCATTCTTGTACCATGATATGCCATCAAAATGGGGAAAAAATGTGTTCTTTAAGGGTTACCTCAATGGCTGCATTCCATTCAAAGTTCAATTCCTCCGCTCTGCCGTTGTACGATCCAGGCCACAGTGTCAGGGTAACCAAGTTCCTCCGGATGGCATTACTGTCACCCCAGACTCTGATTCCTTGGAGATTTGAATAATAATTGCAGAACTGAAAAGTGCTTAATCATATTCCATAATGATTACATTTTGTTTAATAGTATTTTCTTTTTGTGCAAAGAGTGAAGCTGCTAATGAATCTGCACCTTCTCCAACAGTGTGATGGATCACGTTGTCATCAATGTTCAATCCATCTGTTCCAAAAACACCAATAGCAGGAGCAAAGCCATCATGGAAAGCGCATCCCTTGACATAAGACTCACCAACCACCTAAATATATTGTGACAGTGAGTATTTGAAAGGAACGTGTGAAAATCAGGAATGGACATGTACTGTATCAAGACTTTCTCTCACCCCTCCCAGGTTATAAAACACCAGCGAGTAACGTGGGTCTGACGGGTCGTTCCATCCTTCCTGCCCGGTGAGATAGAATTGAACATTTCTGATCTGTGCTTTTCCTGTAAGGCAAGTCATCATCAGATTAAGTGAGTTTTCATTACTTGCACTGTGCTGAAAAGGTCTGTTTAGCAAGTGATGTTATGTGCAAATATAGAAATATCATTATGACATTAAGTTATTTGAATATGCTTGCAATATTTTTTTCTTTTATTAAAACAACAAAACATATACATTTGTACATGAAATGTCTCAATTAAATGCATCAATTTATGTAAGAATGTGAGTATTTCATAAAGATTATACCTCTGTAATCGATCCCTCCACTGGAGAAGGTTCCCACCAGAACTCTGGCTCCATAAGACTGCGAGTACATTTCTTTATACTCCTGACCAATGATCTTGATGTTCCTGGTCAGTAAAGCCACATTACCTGCAAGCTGATAACTTCTTGAAGTACCTGGCACACTGTAGCTCTCCCCTATACAGCCAAACACATTTGATATTAATTGAATGTAATTATTTTACAAATAAATAATTATTATTCAGCAGGCATGCATTCAATTAATCAAAAGTGACAGCATTTATAATGTTACTTTATATATTTCCATATGTACAATGCATCCTGATTTCCACAGAAATGGTTAAGCAGCAACTGTTTTTAACACTGATAATAAGAAATATGAAGTCTGCTTTTACATGAACTATAATGACATCCCATTTTTAATCCGTAGGGTTTAAAGGGTTAGTTCACCCAAAAATGAAATTTATGTCATTAATGACTCACCCTAATGTCGTTCCACACCCGTAAGATCTTCGGAACACAGTTTAAGATATTTTATATTTAGTCCAAGAGCGTATCTAAGTGTAGGCACACTATACTGTCCATGTCCAGAAAGGGAATAAAAACATCATCAAATTAGTCCATATGTGACATCAGTTAGTTAATCAGAATCTCTTGAAGCATCGAAAATACATTTTGGACTTTATTCAGCATTGTCTTCCCTTCCGCGTTTGTTTTCAAACCACAAATAAAGATTCAAACGGTCTTGAATCTGCGTATTGATTCATGATTCGGATTGCCAATGTCATGTGATTTCAGCAGTTTAACACGTGATCCAAATCATGAATCAATACAATGATTCATAACCGTTTGAATCTTTATTTGTGGTTTGAAAACAAACGCAGAAGAGAAGACAATGCTAAATAAAGTCGTAGTTTTTTGTTATTTTTGGACCAAAATGTATTTTCGATGCTTCAAGAGATTCTAATTGACTAACTGATGTCACATATGGACTACTTTGATGATGTTTTTATTCCCTTTCTGGACATGGACAGTATGGTGTGCCTACACTTAGATATGCTCTCAGACTACATCACGATACCACACTTAAATTCCCTGGAGAGGTGTCCTAATATTACCTGTTTTTAACACCTTTATGATACAGCATCATGGCTTAATGACTATTATTGCATTGTGGCATTGCCTATAATCTAGGCCACTAACCGATGTGTGTGTATGATAAAGGCTGGTCCAGAGTCAGTGTGCGGCCATAATCTGAGATTGCTGAGATGGTGCGGATTTCTGTCTGCTGAGGGTCATAGCTGGTGGTGGACAGCAAGATCTTCTCCCCAACCTGGAGGAAACAAAGTGTTTTCAAAGTGCTTACAGAGAGTGTATTCAAACAAAGATAATAATGATTCAGAGCAGAAATGCAGCTTGGAATCTAAATGGCATCACCAAATCACAAGAGGATGTTCAGTAGTCCTTTTAAGTTCTCTGTTCTTTTTTTGTTGTCAAAAAGCTTCTTACCTTCCAGTCCACAGATTCCTGTAGAGAGAGAGTGCGGTTTCCTGCCTGGGACGTGCTAGCTAGCTTAGTGTGATACACATTGTGCGGCATACCATAAAGTTCAAGAGATCCAAACACACCTAGAAGACAATGTTCCCACTCAAATCAAAACTTTGTTGGCAAACATTTGAGAATGTCTCTGATGCAAATATGAGATTTCTTAATTTTTATTCATGATGATTTACCTAGAACTTTGGACCCTTGGTTTAGTCCAGATGGTAATAGCCAGTCTGGTGTGGAATGGCTTCCTCTAAGTATGATCTGTAGTTGACCTCTGAAGGGTTCATTAGGCCACCCCGCTATCATACGTCCTCCCTAATTGAATTGAACATGTACATATAGAGTAAGTGTCTTTAGTTTGGACAAAATTAAGTTAAATTAGCACACAGGAAGAGTCAGTGGTTCTGATTTGGTGTTCTGATCCTAGGATATCTATAGCAGTAAGATGCAGTTTAGATGTAGTCACATGCTTACTTGAATGGAGATGTATGTAGCAATCAGTACAATGTTTTTATATTGAGAAACACTGCTGGTGGAGGTGCCATTGTTTGTGTCTGGAATCTCCAGAACTCCAACTATTTTCAACTTGTTCAGGGAGGGGGCTACAATATCCAGAACCATCCAAATGCCTTCAAGACATGATTGGGACATTAAAAAAAAATAGCACACCATATTGATAAATAGCTTTTTCTGTCATTAAAGATGCTTACCAGCTGGAATGACCACATCAGAACCTTCTTGTGGCACTTTGAAGTTATTCTCTGAGCTTGACCGCCAAAATGATGTGTTTGACCAGAGGCTAAACCCAACATGATATGTTTTATTAGCAATGTCAATGGATACAATAAATAATAATAATAATAATAATAATAATAATAATAATAATAATAATAGAGTGATTATTATTATTATTATTATTATTATTATTATTATTACAAGTATTAGCATGTGTGTGCTAACATACACATAGATGAAGTTTGCAGGTCTGTGGCTAGTTGTGTTGTCTGGATTGGCAGGACCAGGTTGAGGTATAGGATTAACTACAGGACCAGGTGGAGGGGTAGGTTGAATACAGTTGGGATAGTAACACTTATACACACTGAAGTAGAAATATCTGTCAACAGTTGAGCGGTCCACACTGTTCCTCCTCCTCCGGCTTGTCACACTGTCTCTTCCAGACACTGTAGACACAAACTCAAAATTTTACTTATTTTGCACATTACTGAACAGCTTTGAGTATGATACTGAGTGTGTCCTCTTTAAATACAAAGACAGCATAGATGTCTTGGGTGGATAGATGAGTAGTTTTACCCATGTAATAGAGGCTTCTGGATGACTGGTTGAAGTACCAGTCCCCATTTACATTCGCAGTGGAGTTTAGGGGCAGGGAGGAACCATTCCTGTAATCTATAATGTGGAAGCGGTCAGGTGTCTGAGTCAGGTTGTGATTTATGATTATATAATTTGCTGGCTGTCATGGAGAAAGAGAAAAAAATTACTTGCTAAATAACAACCTAAATTAAATGGAACGTAATTATTTTATTGTACAAGGGATGTCATACTAAAACCCCCAAAAAACATCTTAAAATGAATGACAACAATATAAGTTCAACTTTTCAAAATGTTCAACTTTTCATTTGAAAACATATTGAATTATTTAGTAATGTGTAGTGTGCACATTTACCTTAAAACCGTAGACCATTCCATGGTATGCAAGGGAAGAGATTTGGGAAGCACTATCAAAATTCCAGTTATAGGTTTGGCCAGTGGGCAGCATTGCCATCCATCCAAATGTGTGAGTTACGAGTTTTTCAAGGAAAGGAAGCACGCATTTCCCTAAAGAGAGGTATGACATTGAGAGTATTTGTGCCAACAAAGATGCTTTCTAAACATCACCGCTCACTTCAACCCAACAAACACAGAATGCTCCCAAATGTTAATGTACGGAATCTGTAGTCATTTATTTATTTATTTTTGGTCTAGAATCAATAAGTTATTTTTTCAGGGGTGGGATGAGGGGTTCTACGATTTTTCCTAAACACAGAACATCCTGAAAACCAAAAATGTACATTCAAAAAGAATTTTATAGAAACATGTCTAATTATGCTACACATTTTATTTCATGGCTCAATCGCCCAGATTATTTTATCCTACCATATGAATTCGTCAGAATCACATTTTTAGCCTGAAGTGAATATGGTGAGGGACTGAAGACGACCAAGCGATGGAAGTTAATGGTGTTGTCACAAACTACAGCAGGGACGCCAACACTCCATTCTGTTGCCGGAAAGCAGCGTCTCGGGTCAAGTAGATTATTCCTTGGTACCACCTTGTAGCTAACATTCCCTTTTAAAAAATACATAAATATTTATATTCATTATTATATATTTTTTTAATCTTACCAATGCTTTGGTAATGCAAAGTTTGAGTTTTACCATACCAATAAAGCTTTGTATCCTTTCTTGAGTCTTTTTATGACCTGAATAAAGTTATCATGTATCTATATATTGAAATATCTAATGTTTCTATACCTGTCAGGGACCCGTCAGTATCTACTAGCGCCACCTCATGCTCCCATCTGAACCAGGCCTTGTTGGGTGACTGATAGAACTGGATCCCACTGAACCTTGCGCTCCAGCCTCCACAACGGTATGTGCAGGTTCCAACTATTTCTGCCACCCCAACTGCAGCACACAATGGACGGTTGAAGTTCACAAACTTTGTGTTGATGACGCTCATACCATCATCCAGGGGCAGGACGACACCACGAGCAGTGCAGTAGTCACTCCCCAGTCTCAACTCATCTACATGACCCACCATGGTGCTGTTGACCACGGCGGCCCCTCCATCCAGTCCCCATCCACTGACATACGGCTGGATGATCCTCTTGGCCTCCACTCCTGCCTTCTCATTATTGACCATTAGGAACTCACTGAACTGGACTGCTCCTACATTCACCCACTCAGCACCTTTCTCATTGTTCCAGGAAGTGAAGCGGCGGAAGACTGCTGGCGCTGGTGTAGAGAAGCTGCAGCTGCCAGTACGCATTGGGAAATACTCTTGGAAGATCCACAAGCCAAACCAGCCCTGTGAATGGACCGTATTGTTGAAGAACTCTCCTAGTGGTACTCTCTTCTGACAGATGTTGACATCATACGAAGGGCCATCTGGATGATCATGCATGCGGTACCAGAAGCCGAAGTGCGTCCCACCAGCTGCAACATTGTGCCTAATAATGTTATTAGGGTTGGTGACCCAGTATGCAGCTGGAGTTACGTCGTCATTTAGCAAACTGGTGCTCTGTTTTACAAATATTGCCAGATTGTACTGGAGAATGTTGCCGGTCTCAATGCCGTCCTCGATAAAGAAGGCTCCGCCCATGATATTGTAGATGACGTTACGCTCCACCAGCAGGTTGTGGGTGTTGTGGATGGTGATGGCACGGTTGTAGGACTGGTGGATCGCACATCCACGAACGTAAGACTTAAACTTAACATCACCCATTAGATGCCAGTGGATTGGGTAACGTCCCAGACGGAACGCTTGTCCAACATTGAAGAGCTAAAGGAAGACAAGAATAAACATAATACCATGATTGAATTTCATGGAAAATATGGTCTTAAAGGTCTCCAAGAATTTTGAAACAAATGTTTTTTAAACTAAATTAATGTTAACCTCGACATATTCAATTCTGCCAATTGCCAAATTTTGGTTCGGTTGTGGTGCGTGGAACATAATGCAGCCACCAAACTGGTCACTTCCTACTTCTTCTCCAAACCTACCCTGGAAACAAGTTTGGGTGGCAAATTCCCCTGAAAGAAAAATAATTTTTGATTAAAAAAAAATACAATTTAATAAAATAGCTAATCACATGACTTTCAGCTGTTTGTCTTTCCATCCACAGCTGAGGAAATAACATCCAAACCTGTATTGAATCCATCAGGGCAAGCTGCAATCTGATCATTCCACTCCACGTTGTTGGATCCACGGACAACAATGTTTCTGGTAAGAAGGCCCACCTCTGCTCTCGCTTCAAAAATGGTCCCATCAGGCAGTGTGACAGACACACCAAGATGAGTGTATCTCAGTGGTTTGGTCAGAGTGAGGGTCCGTCCGTCAGCTGAAACTGAGGCAATTCTCATCAACTCATTCTCCCGCTGACTGTGTCTGTAAATTCAGTCAAAACATATTTTTGATTATTAGCATTAGCACAGACAACATTTTTGCATAATTTTCCCACCATATTTGTATAGCATTTATCATATTCAATTTGAGCAAGAACATTTGAAAACTAAGTTTAATTTTTTTACCCATAAAACAAAACAAATATTACCTAAAACAATTCTAAAGTCAAATTAATTAATTTGCAACCAATTTATTGAGAACTGCAAAAAAAAAAAAAAAGGTTCAGTTTCTGTAACAAGTCAGTGGCTTCAATTAAATAAACCTGAAACTGAGTTTCACTGTAGATTTAGGTTGTGCATCAATACCTATGCCCAGTGGAAGCGATGACAATTTCGTCACCAGTCTTCCATGTGACGGCATTCATCAGTGTCAGCGTGTTGGAGCCATTTTGTGCAGTTTGAGAAAGGCGAGTCCACGGCATAGGGATGGGGATGCCTGGAGAAGTAGGATTGTAGTTAAGCTCTGAACAAAATCCCTCACTGCAGGGAAGGGATTTGCACTATGGTGTCTGTATCAGGTAAATTTAGCACTTCTGTGAAGCCCACAAAGGGGCTTTCTGACTTAATTAAGCCTTCTGGGAATGCAACCAACAGTCATTCCTATATTTGTAAGGATGACTTAATTTAGTTTTTTGCAGTTTTGCTGTCTTTGTGACCTTTTAGTTGCACATTTTCTCTATCACTTAATTCAAGTTAGAAACAACAAGTAATAATTATAATAATACAAATAAAAATAAATTATAGTTTCAGACAGGTACAGGACAGGTATATGTGAAATGTTTATAGTTATGCATTTTGCAGATAATTTATTATTTACACTGCCATGGGTCAAACACAAACACTTTTTTGTGCATTTTAGCAGGGCAGGTAAAAATCTGAACCAGGCTTACTGGGCCAGAAAAAAAGTATATATTATTTTTAAAAAACAGTCAGCCTGGTTCAGATTTTTACCTGCCCTGTTAAAATGGCATCAACACATCTCAAACAAATTGGAACAAAGCCATGTGTCCCACTGTGTGGCATCCCCTCTTATTTTTATAACAGTCTGCAAACGTCTGGGGTCTGAGGAGACAAGTTGCTCAGGTTTAGGAATAGGAATGTTGTCCCATTCTTGTCTAATACAGACTTCTATTTGCTCAGTTGTCTTAGGTCTTCTTTGTTGCATCTTCCTCTTTATAATGCGCCAATCTTTTCTATGGGTGAAGGATATGGACTGCAGGCTGGCCATTTCAACACCCAGATCCTTCTACTAAGCAGTCATGATGTTGCAATTGATGCAGTATGTGGTCTGGCATTGTCATGTTGGAAAATGCAAGGTCTTTCCTGAAAGAGACGACATCTGGATGGGAGCATATGTTGTTCTAGAACTTGGATACACATTTCAGTATTGATGGTGCCTTTCCAGATGTGTAAGCTTCCCATGCCACACGCACTCATGCAACCCCATACCATCAGAGATGCAGGCTTCTAACTGAGCTTTGATAACAACTTGGGTTATCCTTGTCCTCTTTAGTCCGGATAAAATGGTATCCCAGTTTTCCAAAAATAACTTCAAATTTTGATTTGTCTGACCACAGAACAGCTTTTAAATTATTGCAATATAAAAATATATCAATTTTTTTTATGTTAGGTGTGATTAATCGCGGAAATGTGTGATTAATTCGTTTTTTTTTTAATCAACTGTCAGCACTAATGTATATGTATGGATAGAGTTGGCAAAGCTACATTTTCAGCCTCATTACGCAAGTCTTTAGTGTCACCTGATTCTTCAGAAATCATTTTATATGCTGATTTGTTGCTTAAGAAACATTTATTATTAATAACATGGAACATTATTGTTAAAAATAATTTATTTTACTATTAATGCTGAGAACAGTTGTGCTTCTTGATATTTTTGTGGAAACTGATGCATTTTTCTTTGATGAATAGGAAGTTCAAAAGAACAGCCTTTATTTGAGATGCAAATCTTTTAACATCATAAATATCTTTATATACTGTCCTTTTTGGTCAATTTAAGGCATCCTTGCTGAATACAGTAATAATTTATTTTCAAAATAATCTTACTGCCTATTTTTGAATGATAATGAATATTAAATAAATTAAAAATATTTATTTGTATAAATATTTAATATAATAAATAGTTATACACATTTTAATTATACCAAATTCACTAAAAATACATTGGAACCTGAATAGTTGTTTATTTCCATACCATGCAGATCCAACACCCCTTCTCTGACAGCCAGGGTCTTGGTGCCATAGACAGGAAGTTCTGTAGAACGCAGGTGTCCATGCAGTGTGATGATGGCCTTGTGCTGGAAGGGGGCCTCTTCTGTTCCGATCTGCAGAGCTCCACCATCTGTGATCAGAATATTCTCTGCCTGCAGCTCAATATCTGCCTCATCAAAAATCAGTCGCCCGCCTAAATAGAAAAGAGACATTCACAGAACTATAAGTGTAAGTGTACCAAGGCTTTGTTTAATGCAGGTAGTATTTCTCTAAATGAGCATACCCTGGATGAGGAGCATCTTAAGGACTGGGGTGCTGGTGTCCAGGAGGATGGTCTGGCCAGCAGTGATTACAGCAAACATGCCCTCCTCAGGAGGGGAGAGACCACCCCATGTATAGGGAGATGACCATACGTCAATGTAGAAGAAGGTAGCATTATTCTGAGAGAGAAAAGAGACATTCCTGGCAGTAAGTGTAAATGTAAATAATCATAATCACACAATTAGATATATATAAAATGAGAATACATAAGTATTTAGTTTGTCACTGTGTTGTTTAAGATCAAATATATTGATGTCACATTTGCTGTTACCATTCTGGCAATTCCTCTGTTCCCCAGCTGGACTCGAACTTGAGTTTCTTGAGATTTGGGCTGAGAGTTGGTCACACAGATGATTTGCGACTCATTGGCCGACTGAACATCGCAGACAGACCCCGCGATTGTGACGGTCACTTCATTGACATTTGAGCTACATGTGAGATTAGGAAGAGAAAAGCCAGTGGACATTAGGATTTAAAAAGGATTCTGTCAAGGATTCTGTTTTAGTAGATGTGAGATAGTGTACACATTGTATGGTCCACTTTTATAATACTTATGGTACTTTTTGTGATTAACAGCACCTGGTCAACATTGAGTGAATGTTTATGAATAGCTGCTCTAATATTATGCCTAACGTCTCTTTGTGTTACAGGTTTGGAATGACATGAGGGTGAATAAATGATGGGTGAATTTTCATTTGTGGGTGAATTGTAAAAAAAATAAAAATGAAATGGACTTGTATTGACCAGGGTTATTACCCTTAACTAAAACTAAAACTATTAAGCATGCTTGAACTTCCAATTACCAAATTTTATTTTTAAGTGAACTAATGTTTTAAAATAAGTTGAAGTTGAAGCAATAAAATTACTATCTATAAATAAATAAAAATAAATAAAATAAACCTAAATAGTAATATATTTAAAAAAAATTAAACTATAAAAATAAACAATATAAAAATAAAAGCTAATTCATAATATATATATAAAATATAAAATAATAACACTGGTATCGGCTGTACAATACATATAAATGTTATATTTAGAAACACGAATGTCCCAGTGAACACTGTATCTAAGCATGATTGAAGGACAATCAGCTACAATGCAAGTTCTGCACCTGAAACCTGAGCCGGTAATTGTGAGTCTGGTGCCTCCAGCAGTTCCTCCTCTGCGTGGTGTAACGTTGGTGATAACAGGGGTCAGGGAGGATCTGTAAGTATAGCTGTTCGTGAGGTTGACGGTGTCACCTCCATTCATCACTACGACTGTGCAGGCACGCTCTGCTTCACTTCCTGCAAGGGGCGACAGCAATCAGCAGGCAGACTGATGTTTCTGAGCTGTCACATTTGTCATCTTCTCTAAGTGACTGATGTCTGTCAGTATAATTATTTCTGGTATGTTTTGATTTTGTAGAAAAAACTATGTACTGACAGTTCAGATGTAGAAATAATGACTTTGATGGATTAAGCTTTGTAATGCTAACTGAACATTTCTAGACACATACGCTTTTAAAGCTTTTAAACTGATACATGCCATCGTTGGGTGGGACCTCGCAGTTCAGATGGGTAGATGAGGAGTTCTGCAGGTGCACGGCACACTCTCTGTTACAGATAAGGACTCTTGTGATGTTTGGGTCAAATCCAGTGCCCTGAACGGCAACAACAGCTCCTCCAGCATAACTTCCTATATCAAGACAGAGCAAAGGCATCATGTAGTGTCTTATTACCCTGTAATCTTGTGTGAATAATACAGCAAATATGGAAAAGTTCTAGTTCTGATTCAGGACCCAGAACTTTCAGTGGACATAACAAAGCTGTCCCTAAAATTACCAAGAATTCCATGGGCCCAACAGTATACAAAAATGATCAACATTAACAACAATTTTTGTTTCTGATTTATGCATTTGGCAGCAAACAATTCACTGCATAAATACAATTCATAATCACATTTAACTGAAAGTTCATGTTTTGTTTTTCCATGATGAGAACAACCCACAACCTGACCAATTTGGCACATATATTTGACAAATAAGCGTGGACAAGAAAGGTTTAGTTTGATTGACATCAACAACAAAGCATACTCCATCGCGTGATAGTTCACCCAAAAATTTAATACCATATACCCTGGGTGTATATGGCATTCTTCTTTCAGACAAATACAATCAGAGTTATATTAAAAAAATACCCTGGCTCTTCCAAGGGTTATAATGGCAGTGAATGGTATATGAGATTTTGAAGCGCATGCATCCAATCTAAAAGTTCTCCACACGGCTCCAGAGGTTTAATAAAGGCCTTCTGAAGCAAATCAATGCTTTTTTGTAACAAAAATATCTAAATCTTTATAGTATAAAATAACTAGCTTCCAGCAGATGATCGTACACAAGTCGACTTGAGGTAAAAGATTAACCTGACCTGATGCATGACATTGATGAATACAGAAGCGCAGAGGAAAGAGCAAAATAAAACACAGGTCACGAATTAGAAAAAACAAGATTTTTTTTCCGAGAAACGTCAGAATTATGAAATAAGAGAGGAGGGGCTTGAGTTTGTTTGAATCGCACAAACAATCTAATTTACCATTCACTGCCATTATAATGCTTGGAAGAGCAAGGTCATTTTTACATATAACTCAGATCGTGTCTAAAAAAAGAAAGTCATATACACCTAGGAGGGCTTGAGGGTGAGTAAATGATGGAACTAACCATTTAAGTGTTTTCCTCCTTTTGTGTTGGATTGCCATACATTCATACTATTAAAATATACTATTAAAATAAGTAGTAATATTTTAAAAATTTGGGATCAGTAAGATTATAATTTTTTTTTTTTTTGGAAATAAATTAATTTTATTGATACTTTTAAATTGATCAAATGCAAAAGTAAAGAGCTCTATAATGTACATAAAATTCCTATTTCAAATAAATATTGTTTTTGTATTTAAAAAACAAATCAGCATATTAAGGTAATTTCTAAAGGATCATTTGATACTGAAGTCTGAGTAATGGCTGCTGAAACTTCAGCCTTGCCGCAAGTGCTCATTTTCAGTTTGATCCATGGCCCATAGATGGTGAAATCGAGACAAGCCATAGACGTAATGCAACAGCAAACATTAATAGGAAAAGAAAAGGATTAACAAAAACATTACTCTGAAACAAGTGCAGTTATAGCCTATATAAGCTACCATATTGTCTGCTTAACTTTTATTAGACTCCAGGTCGAAAGAAAAGTGCATTTTTTCACCAAGCACATTCTCTGCAGTCCGCGCGTGATGCACTGAATCTCACTCTTGCTCAGGTAAATCATTAACACCATCACCGCTGACAGTACATGTGTTTTACTGGCCTAAATGCATTATAATCGGCTAAAACAAATACGCAGGTTACTTTTCTGAACAAGAGCGCTCCCGAGTCCGTGTTCTTCACACTGTTCGCGTGACACAGTTCGGCACACACACACACAAAATACCGGCATTTCAATAGGGAATGTGCAGACTTGGGAGCGCTCTTGTTCAAAAAAGTAACCTGTGCATTTGTTTAAGCTGATTGTAATGTATTTAGTTCAATAAAACACATGTACTGTAAGTGATGATGGTGTTAATGATTTACCTCGGATATGAGCGAGAGGGAGCTTGCAGTGCATCGTACTCGGACTGCAGAGAATGTGCTCAGTGTAAAAACGCCCTTTTCTTTTGACCTAGAGTCTAATAAAAGTTCAACTGGAAATGTGGTAGCTTGTAGGCAATAACTGCACTTTTGGTTTAGAATAGTAATATTAATAATATTAATAATAGTAATATCCCTAACATGTGCTGCTGCATCCTTTACGTCTATGGCCCTGTCCCAAATAACACCCTAAATCCTCATGACCTTCCTCTGAGTCCGCACTTTCACAACGTAAGGTCGCTTTGACTGCCGGAAAGAAGTCCGCTGCATAACACGCACCAGTGCGGACTCAGCAGAAGTGCGCATAGAGGACGCATAATGGCTCGCGAGCACCCTTCAGAGACCTAAAATAACAAATGGGACACCCTGCGGTCTCATGGACTTAACGGACATGCGCATGCAGCGGCCATTGTAAGTCCACAAGACTGAAAGTACACATGAAGTGTGCCATTTGGGACAGGGCCTATGGCATAGGCTATCTTGATTTCTCCAACTACGGGCTACGCCACGGATCAGAAAGAAAATGCGTGTTGCGTTAATCACGCATTAATACATTTAGTGCCGTTAAAATAAATATATATTTTAGTTTTAACTTGGCCCTATATTTTCTACAGTATATTCTGTAAAATGGCAAGTGTTGCTTCTTAATAAGCCATTACCATGTAACTAGGAACATTTTCTTTTAACTCTGCTGAAATCTTACACAGGATTTGAAACTTTGGCAGTCAGTTTTGCCATTTTCTGTCCATATTAACAAATCTTTTACTGTAGAGAAAGTGTTTTTAATTACCCTCATTCGGCGTGACTCCTGTCAGCAGAAGCTCATAGGTGAAGACAGACTGACTCAAGGCTTGACCTTTGACCTGATGGTGGAACATGACTGGGAAAGTTCCTCCTGCGTGTTCCCCAACAATACACAACAACTGCGTATCTGTGACGGATGTCACACTACAAGCCACACCACCGATCTTGAAGGAGACGAGTGCTACATCCGTGCCAAAGCCAGAACCAGAGACGGTGATCACTGTTCCAACCGGACCTGCAAGGAAGGGATTACGTACGTAGTAATATTGCAATGTGTTGTGTTGGTCAATAGTTCAATAAAGTGTTGCAGAGATGACGTCTCTATTTTTAGGCTTAAACCTAGAAACAAGTTAGCATTTTAGCTTTCTGGTCACTTGTCAATTTTTAAAAAGTTTTTGTTTAAATCCTTGAAATAAGATATGTGGTGAACACAAGCTACAACACAAAATGCATCAGTAATAACCCCTTGTGATTTTTTAAAAGCTTATACATATCTTGATAATGGCGATTGCTAAAGTGGCTAAGATTGTCTGAAAAATTTTACATTATCACACCAAACAGGTAAACTCAACTAAAATGTTGAAGTAATGCGACCATTTATAACCAGTGATCGACAATCAAAAAATCCCATTTGTTTTTTGTCAAGTGGCCAGATATAGGCCTTATGCTAAATTTCACTGCAGCACTCCCTAGTCAATGCCACAAATTATATAATTTTTAAATGGAATGCAAGTTCATACCTGTTATAGGACTGACAGAGTTGATGTTTGGAGTTTGTTCTCTAGAGTAGTTGAAATTTTGAGGTGGATACACAACATTAAACACCTTAATGTTCAGCTGCACCTGTCCCTCTGCACGTGGAGGTGTCATGCACCTCACCGTGTCAGGAGTCACATCTAAAATCCTGCAGGGGGAGTTAGCGAGCGTCACGGTTGTATTTCCTGCCACAAAACCATTTCCAGTGATCAAGATTGGAGTTTCTCCAGCAATGCTGCCTGATGTTGGGTTGACGCTGGCTTGTGCTATGCTGGTCAGGGTTGCGTTTCCAGTGGCGAGACCTTTGCTCATGACCACCACCTGTAGGACGTGCATGCCAGCGGGAAGGGCACCAACTAAAACAGTGATGTTACTATCAGTGATTTCTATGACCTCCAGCTGAATGTTGGCCACAGATACCATTAGATCAGCAGAATTGTTCCCAAATCCACTGCCGGTGATCTTAACGGTGGTAGCGTTTCCAGTAACCGAGTTAGGGAGCACTGTGGAGACATACGGTGCGATGGAGTTGGAATATTCAAACATGCAATTAAAACTGCATGAGGAAGAGACGGCATTGACATAAACTGCGACGTTTCCCCTGCGAGCCACAGACGGCAAGGTATCGCACACCACATAAGAGTAGTTCATGAAAACCGTGTTGCATGGAATGTTTGCTACCGTAACTGAACCGTTTGAGAACTCAGAACCAGAGATGAAGAGACGCGTGTAGCCTGTGGTGCTGCCTACCAAGGGAAAGACAGAATCGACCACGGGTAGAACTACAAATCTGCGATCATATTCTTTCGGCATGGACAGGATGGCGGTGCCAAGGTTGTTGATTTGGACATTTACAGGTAAGGGGATTCCCGCTGGTGCTTCGCTGTCAGGACTGAGTTGGCAGTAAATCTCAGTCGAGGTGCTGTTGATGATGTTGCATGGATGACCTCCAACTTTGACCTTTGTTTGGAAAAAAATAGGAAAATCTGAAATGTATATTATAATTTGACAAACAATCATTATATAATTTGGCCACATTGCTCAAAAGCGAGTGAAATAACATTAAATATTGCCATAAATTTTTCATATCCACCATGATAAACTGTATTTTAATTGAAATATTTTGTTGTTGTTTTTGGGAATTTTGTATGTGTGACACTATACAACAGCATAGGTCATTGGGTCACTCAAGATAAGCCTTTCTCCGATTATGAATTTTCCACTGATTTGATATGCCAAGGATAACTTTCTGTAAATGATTTAAGGCATTTTTCGAACTTCAACCACTGAAAAAACGGAAAAGCAAAAAAAAAAATCCCCAGTAACAATATAAAAAAAAAAAAAACTTAAAACAAGTTGAGTTTAGCAAGATTAATTGAGTTGGGGAAAAAAAACAATGCATAGTCTCCTATTAAGACAAAAACAAAGACTGTTTTTTGAATACATTGAATACATTATATTGCTAATATTGGAACACCCCTATAAATAATTGACTTGTGGTGTTCCAATCACTTCCATGGCCACAGGTGTATAAAATCAAGCACCTAGGCATTCAGACTGTTTCTACAAACATTTGTGAAAAAATGGATCGCTCTCAGCAGCTCAGTGAATTCAAGCATGGTACGGTGATAGGTTGCCCCCTGTGCAATAAGTCCATTCGTGAAATTTCCTCACTACTAAATATTCCACAGTCAACTGTTAGTGGTATTATAACAAATGTGGAAGCAATTCAGAACAACAGCAACTTAATCACAAAGTGATAGTTCAAGTGGTAGCTTCAGATTAATTCAAGAACAGTGCATAGAGAGCTTCATGGAATGGGTTTCCATGGCCGAGCAGATGCATCCAAGCTTTACATCACCAAGTGCAATGCAAAGCATCGGATGCAGTGATGTAAAGCACGCCACCACTGGACTCTAGAGTGACGAATCACATTTCTCTGTCTGGAAATCGAATGGACAAGTCTGGGTTTGGTGGTTGCCAGGAGAACGGTTCTTGCCTGATTGCATTGTGCCAAGTGTAGAGTTTGGTGGAGAGGGGATTATAGTGTGGGGTTGTTTTTCAGTGGTTGGCCCCTTAGTTCCAGTTAAGAAGAAACTCTTAACTGGGATGAATTAGAGCGGAGGCTGTCCAACATCAGTGCCTGACCTCACAAATGCCCTCACAAAGTCAATAATTTAAAAAAAAAACTTATTTGCTGTGTATTTCAGACATCTGTCAGGTGTTTGGAACATTTATGTGTAGTATTCCAAAAATCCCTTATAGCATCTTTAATGTCATAGATGACCACTGAAGCTCACCTCGTTTGCACAGTTAATGTTGCTAAAGCCAGATCCAATGATGTTGATGATGTCATGTGTGGTGCCATGGTCAGGTGTAATCTGGTTCACAGCAGGGCTGGCGCAGGAAGTAAAACTGAAGGAGTGACCGTCTGAGGTGTCATTAAATTTCAGCTGATCTTGAAAACAGTCCGAAGTGGCCACGCACTCAGAGTCAGATGAGTTCATTTGTCCTGAAACTGGGTGGACACAAATGATTATGATGGTTTTACCTACCAATTCTGTACTCAAAAACAACAACTTATCCTGAATTTTGAAATTCTGGATGTAATTTTGAGTTAAATTACTTGAATATAGATAGCCACTGTACCTATATTCATAGAGGCCTGTATTCCCGTCACAAACACCTGAAGCTCAACAGTGCTCTCCTCCAGAGGCGTAACAGTCACCACGCCCTGCAGTGTCCTCTCGTTGCCAGAGTCGATGTAACCGCTGCTGTAGTAGTAAACTCCAGGAGATGTGAAACGATAGGCGAAAAACCCTAACAATAAAACAGACCCAACAAGATTAAATTTTGTTTCTTCTCAATCAAACAAGCGTCACACACTTCTTGCTTCCAGCTTATCCTTTACAGAAATACAAACATTCACGGCAATACATTTATGGCAATAGGCATTTATGATGTTTGTCTTGCTAAATAGCACAGTACATTGTTTTCTGCAAAATAAATGGTGTGTAATTATGTTGTAATTATAGTTACTTTGAGAGCCGACACCTTGGGCTTACTCTTCATGAAATTTGACACTCTCACAAACAAAATTGTTGTCATGATCAGGGGTATTTAATTCTATTTCCCAGAGGACCAGCCCCTAATGTCATAATGTTCAGGACAATCAATAACCACTTACACTGTTTCAGAGTCAGTAATGTACTGTATTTGACTAAATGGAATAATCTACAAATCACAAAAATGTCGACTTTCAAGTTGGCAGCCATTAATAAGTAAAAGCATTTGTTTCTGAACCTGGTGTGTTTTCTCCCTTGGTTCAGTTAGTTTAGGCATATGTGAACACGACAATCGCCCTCGGATCCGCACCAGAACAATCACTCCAAGACCGCCTGAACGAGGTGGTCTCGGCCCGATTGAAAAAAAACTGTGACGGTTCGCTTGAGGTGTGAAAGCAATCCGATCCAACAAACCAAATGGTAGGTCTTATAATTCATAACAGGAAGTGAAGAAACTATGTATTATTATTCATAACAGAGCCAAGAAGAAAATGCAACATTGTAACAAATGAATTCCCTGTTTTGAACAAAACTAACAATCTATAGGATCTAGTCATTACAAAATAAGAAAGAATGAATTCAAAATAGTATCTCCCAGGCTGTTGATCTTTCCAGTGTAGATTATTTGTTTATGTATTTGTATAGATACTTTTTTTCAACAGAATATATATGAATAAACCTCATTTGTGTTTATGAAGACAATTTTAGACTGATAATTTTTTTTAAAAATACCTGGGCGAACACTGTTTTTTTTCTATGAAGATATCTTGCACATTTATGAAAGCTATCTATTTATTCACATATTAATATTCATGATTTGTGTTTTTTGTTTTGTTTTTTTCTCTAGTTACATAAGGTCTCTTTATTAGAATTAGACTATAAAATTTAGCATTTTAAGCAAGGAATGTGTTCAGGCAAATGTTGTTCACTCAAATAGTTTGTATAGTTTTGATTGTCTGCAGGCTATCAGATACTAATAGTTGTTGTAGTTTTTGTACCTTTGGCGGTTCGGGTGACTCCACTGCTGAAAGCAATGCCATCATAGTCTGTGCTGCTGGGACTGGACACACTGAAGACCCTGTAGCCCAATCCGGCCACAAAAGCTGGTGCGTCCCAACGCCAGACCACTGTGTCCCCCACTGAGGCCATTATGGCAGAGGGACTCCACACATAACCCTGACCATACACTGAACACATATGATGTCATTAAATGTATGAAAGGGAATAAACAAGAACATGTAGTCAAAACTGCACATTTTACGACAATATAATATATAAGAATGTTTTTCCAAACTAGGTTTGGAACTTCCATTTTATTGTTAGCACCTAACATGAATAAAAAACAACAGTACATTTTATTAACATAAAAACAAATTGATAAATTATGTAAATAAAAATCCTTTGAACTAATGTTAACAAATGTGGACTTATTTTATTACTTTAGTTTTTTTTACTTTAGTCTTTTTAAAATAAATGTATTAAATTATAATTACTTATCCAGGTCTGGTAATCATACTTTAAAAAATATATCCCTGATATTCCATCAGATTTATCATGACTTCAGGAACCATGAATGTAAATATGTACACACAGAAACTGTGTACATTTTCAAATGTTCTGCTCTGATTGTGGGGAAAATCTATGGGATTCTCTGGAATATATTTGAAAATGTTAAAAATCTGATCAACGAATCTGACAGTCAAACTGGTAACAGAAACAACATAGTAGCACAACTACTTAAGCGAACACTCAAAGGGCAGCATAGACATTTGTGAATGACAGCTATTGGAATTCACCCGCTCAAACAGTGCTATAGATAGATAGTCCCATATCTTGTTTTGTTTTTTTTGCAGGCAGCTCTAGTGTATTTGATAAGTCGTGTCAATGTGCTGACATAAATATTTTCACTGTCTCTGGTGTATTTAGGTTTTGTGTGCATGACAGTAAAATAGAAAAAAGTAAAGAGATATTACCAGAGTCGAAACCTTGGTTCGTCACAGTGTGTGTGTTATCTCTAGACTGGGTCACACACTCAAGTTGATGATCTGAAGCGGCTGTCACTCGGCATTCTGTGTTCCCTGTATGAAATGTATTTAAACTATTAAACTAGTAAACTATGACTACAGTACTAAATGATCTGGAAACGATTGGTTTTAGTCATACACTGTTAAAGATCAAAGATTAAATCAAATAATTTAAAGAATGCTGTTTCTTTTTCCATTCTAGCTTTGTATTACCTAGAGTGACATTATTGTCTGCTGCGACAGGGCTGAACCCAGAGCCAGTGATAGTGATGGTGGTTCCGCCGTACAAAGACCCCACAGATGGAGAAAAACTTGTGACCTCTAGAACATACTCTATGGTGGTATTAACGCCAGCACTGCACACAAAAAACATTCACTTTTGATTAAATGTCATTGTAAATGCACAATTCCTGTTGATGCACAGCTCGATTCTACAGTTGTAGCATAACATTGACATATAAATATTGAGTATAGTAAGTGATACAAGACCTGGTTAAGGGGTAACCCTGGTTTCCGACTCTCACACCGACATTGTACATAGCTGGGGGAAGTGTGGGTAACAGGCAGGTGATGTTTTCATTGGTCCACTGCAGCAATTGGCACTCAGCTTCACCAATCAAAACAGAGCTGCCATTAGAGCTGCCAAAATTTGTTCCCAAGATGGTGAGGATCCTGTGCCCTTTATCAAAAAAGATAAGTGAAAACAGGGTAAAATTAACAGCTCTTCAGGTAATATTGTTGGGTGGTGACCGTGTGAATGTTTGATATTAAAATGGCTGTGATTGTTTATTGCTGAGCTTGTTTAACAATAAACATCACACTGTTCATTGTCCTTCATTGCAGCCAAACTGGCTTTTACTGATTGCGTGACATCAGCTAAAGCTAGTGGAATTATATAGCGTGCACAAAAGATCTGGAAAATACTGGTAGCTGAAGTTTGTCTGGATGCCATATGTGGGGTTTACAAGATGGAAATGCCAATCAGAACAATGGGGTGGAAAGAGAAACTTGACACTTGAATGGGATTCTACCTATTTGTTTGTTTGTATCCCATGACTTTCACCTAGATTATAATTCCTCTAAGAACAGAAGCTAACCAATGTTTATTTTGAATATGAAAGCATTGGAATTAATTCATTATCGGACCCCATTTTAAAGGGTATACAGTACATCTGGAAAGTATTCACAGTGTCTCACTTTTTCCACATTTTACGATACAGCCTTATTCCAAAATGGAGTAAAATGCATTATTTTTTCTTTTTTTTTGCCAAGACACTCAAAATTAAGCTCAGATGCATCATGTTTCCACTGATCATCCCTGAGATGTTTCAACAACTTGATTGGAGTCCAGCTCTGGTAAATGCAGTTGATTGGATATGGCACACACCTGTCTATATAAGGTCCCACAATAAACAGTGCATGTCAGAGCACAAACCAAGTCATGAAGTCTAAAGAATTGTCTGTAGACCTGAGACAGGATTGTAACGAGGCACAGATCTGGAGAAGGGTACAGAAACATTTCTGCAGCATTGAAGGTCCCAATGGTCACTCTGACAGAGCTCCATCTCTCAGACAACCTTCCAGAAGAACCATCTCTGCAGCACTCCAACAATCAGTCCTGTATGATAGAATGGCCAGACGCCACATAACAGCCCACATGGAGTTTGCCAAAATGCACCTGAAGGACTCTCAGACCATAAGAAACAAAATTCTCTGGTCTGATAAAAAACAAAGATTGAACTATTTGGCCTGAATAGCAACTGTCATGTCTAGAGGAAACCAGGCCCCACTCATCACCTGGTCAATACCATCCCTACAGTGAAGCATGGTGGTGGCAGCATCATGCTGTGGGGATGTTTTTCAGCGGCAGGAACTGGGAGACTAGTCAGGATCAAGGGAAAGTATGCAATGTATGAATTAGGGGTGACCCCTAATAGTCGAAGATTCGATGCATCGATATGCAGGACCGGATTCGATCACTGATCTCAAGGTCGAATCTTCGCGGGTGTTATGAAACGAGGATCATACCATTTTGGCAATATGGGTGTGCTCAATATTAGTGTTATAAAGACGTGTCGCGGTGCTGAGTGATCGCCCCTTTAAGGGCACTGAGCTTCGCACCGGACGTGCGCGCCTTTAAAAATCAAACACAAATACACCGACGGCGGCATTCGACGCGCTGTCCGCGCGATTAAATGTATATTTCCCTCAAATCGTGAATGCACATACTGATTTCACCCTGTGCTACAAGATACACTCATCGTGCAGCTCTTCTGTCAGAAGTCGATTCAAAATTGAGCTCGCGAGTATGTTCACGTCTGCCTGGTGTGAGAGACGGCGCTGAGCTTCAGTCCGGTGTGCCACCCCCTTTAGGCACAATCGGCTTAAGAATGTGCATATAAACGCACTCAAAGTGTTCTTTTCCTCTCTAGGCAGGTATTTTTTTTAGGTTTATTTATCAAAATGTTCTTTTATATATTTGTGTGATGTTCTGTGTTTCGATCGCGGCATTTAAATGTTATGAGAGAACGGTTAATTTACGAATGTGTAGTGTAGCCTAGTTTTGATCACTTTATTAAAAGTGTTGGCTGTGTGCCGTGTGTAAAGTAAAATAAAAATAGTCTTAGCCTCCTACTGACTAGTGTCCTGCCTTTCCCAACTAGTTTATACCGTTTATTTTTTTCTTGTCTATGGTTTACACACACAGAGATGATTCGACTATTGGTCGACCATAGAGAGATTCGAAAATTATGATTCGAATGTGTAAATCCTTAGTCGGGGACACCCCTAGTATGAATGCACATGAATGCAGCAATGTACAGAAAAATCCTTGATGAAAACCTCCTCCAGAGCGCTCTGGACCTCAGACTGAGGAAAATGTTCATTTTCCAACAGGACACCGACCCTAAGCTCAACGCCAAGTTAACAAAGGAGTTGTTACTGGAAAACTCTTTGAATGTCCTTTAGACATGCGACAGTTTCTGCAGTTTCTGTAACGTGCATCTTGAAATTGTAATCTACTGTTGCTATCAATAGTTCAAAGGTTAGCATGACTACGGTCTATTTGTAATAAAGGCAACTGGTAGATCCCTTTTACATAAATGGTCCAAAATGGGCACTTGCAAAATGCCAAACTGAGTACAAACTGATTTTGATGGTAACGTAAAAAAGAAAGTGTGCTGTTGTGAATTACTCTACAAATATACACTTGTAAGTGCGACCTCTTTACATCAGTATTACAACAGATACATAAATGATCCATTGATCAGCCAATCCTGTTTTTTTGTTAAAATATCCAAAGTCACTATAGCTTCGTTGGTGTACTTAAAAAATCTTTACAGAGAAGGACATGACAAAACATCCCACCATCTTCTGTTAACGGAGGCAGAAAAACAAAAAACAAGTAGCCTGCTGCTCTCATTCCAAATATACCTAAGGGTCTTGTCAACAAAGTCTGGTTTGATGTGCATCTGCATGTGGGATGAAGAGCAAAAGAGGGCAACTGGCAACTGAAGCCCGAATGATTTATCATTTGCCCGGACAAGAACAGTCAGAAGTATGTAACTGTCATTCAATGAATGCACAAAAAAACAAAGATGCCAGTGAAAGAAACAAAGAAATCCTAGTGGGATAATTACAACCACCAGCCCAGTGAAAGCTGCTAACAAAACAAATAAGGATAAAGGAAATAAAATAAATTTTGATTTCATGAGCACTTTAAACACTGCAGCCTACCTGAGTATTGTTGCTGACCATGTCCATCCCTTTATGACCACAGTGTACCCATCTTTTCATGACTATTTCCAGAAGGATAACGTGCCATGTCTCAAAGCTCAAATCATCTCAAACCTTCTCAAACATGTTTCTTGAACATGAAAATGAGTACACTATCCCCAAATGGCCTCCATAGTTCTCCAGATGGACTTTGTGTGACACATACAGGTAAATGATACACTATTACAAGTTGTATGTTGAAGGATTTAAATCACTGTATTACTTGCCCTGAATGCTGGTTCATCTTTATTTACTACCTGACATTCTTGTGAATAAAGACAAGCAAACTCTGTATCGGATTACAGCTCTAAATCTCAGCTCGGAATACAATCAGTTATTGACTTTTTGCAAACATATAGTTTGTCCAACTATAAGGCACCAATTTCGACAGGTAAAAATATCTTACCAAATACTGGTGTAGTTTGTGGGCTCACAGATGTGATTGAGGCCAGAGTGGTGCTGTACGTGAAAGAGGCATTTGATACTGCTGTCATCTCTGCCGTGGTCAGTGTTACTGTCTGTTCACCTTCTGATCCCTGATTGGTCATACAAAAATTAATGTATACTTTTTATGGGTTCATTATTGTACAGCATAAGGTTTATTTTTGAAGGAACAGTTGCAAGAAAAAGTATGTGAACCGCTCGCAGAATATGTGAAAATTGAAATAATTTGAACTAAATAAGAGAGATCCGTCAAAATGCATGTTATTTTTTATTTAGTGCTGTCCTAAAAGAAATTTTACATTAAAAATGTTTATATCTAGTCCACAAGAAAACAAAAAATTGCTTAATTTATTAAAATGACCCATTCAAAACTTTATGAACCATCGTTACCTGCATGATCCAAGGCTGTTTTTTTTGTGTGATGGTTGTTCATGAGTCCCCTGTTTGCCCTGAGCAATTAAACTCCCTAATGTTCTTCAGAAAAATCCTTCAGGTCCTGCACATTCTTCAGTTTTCCAGAATCTTTTGAAAATGGGAACCCTTTCCAGCAGTGACTGCATGATTTTGAGATCCATCTTTTCACATTGAGGATGATTGAGGGACTTACAGTTATTGCCAGAGAGGGTTAAAATATTCAAAAGATGCTGGAAAAGTTTGCAGGACCTGGAGGATTTTTCTTAAGAACATTGAGCAATTTAACTGCTCAGGACAAATAAGAGACTCATGAACAAAAAACTAGCCGTGGATCATTCAGGTACTTAGAATCAATGGTTTATTCATTTTTGAACTAAAGTATAGCTACTTTTTTATTTTGTGGACTATATGTAAAAATAATTATGTAAAATATCTTATTTTTATACTTATAACAGCAGTAAAAATAAAATACAAAATAAAATAAACAAAAACAATTCCATGTACAATTTCCAATATTTTAAGTCAGCTCTGAGAGCCGAGTTGTGGAGTATGGGGATGCAAACATTTTTCAATTACATTCCATTTAAATTGGAAACTTTTTAGTGATTCGCCCTCAGGATTTATGTTAATAATACAAATGCAAATTTATTAATACAAATTTAAAATGTAAAGATTTTTCAAATCTTCATGGGAAATCAAATTTTTTTACTTACAGCTGGAACAATGCACCTGAGCTGTAAAAGTTCCACTTTTATAATGTTACATGGCTGAGTGCCAATAGTGACTGCGGTATCATTACTGAATCCATAGCCTGACACGGTCAGAGTCGTCCCTCCTGTGAAGCAATACAGAAAAAGATCATGCAAGTAGCTTACTCTAAGTAACAGTTGTAAGATATGTTGAGATAACATTAGAAAGGAGATTTTCAGAACACACTAAATCCTTTTTTGAAAGTTATATGTAAGTTTAACTTAAAAAAAAAAAAAAAAAAATATATATATATATATATATATATATATATATATATATAAATATAAAATGTTTTACTAGTACTAGACCTGTTTTACCCCAATGCATCATATGTATGAAAGTCATATGCAAGCATCAAATACTTTAATTTATTTATATTATATAACATGTACCTGCTACACTTCCTGTTGTGGGGTTTATGGAAGTCACTCCTAACAGGTGTGTAAAGCTGTTGTTATTCTGGTATTGGGCTCTTCCCAGCACAGAGAAACTCAGAGAGACTGGCTGTACACCTGCACTTGCAGGACCGACCTGGCAGGTTATAGAAGTATCTAAAACACAAATAAACACTTTGATCAGATCTTTGCTTAAATAATGCGTGAAGAAAAACAAAAAAATGAACATTCTGTCATCATTTATTTTGTGAAAAATAAAAAGAGGGAAATCATAAAAACAAAGCAATCAAATGACTTTTGAAGACTTTTTTTGAATAAACATTGCAAGTCATGTGAACCATTTTTATGATGCTTTTGTGGTGATTTGCATTTTTTTTAAAGCTTTAAAGCAGTATTAATTCATAGTAACTGTTTGGAAAAGCTTGACTATTATAACTCTTAATTATGGGCACTATTAAGATTTTTTTAATATTATTACCTTTCGTGCATGTGTAATATAAGCTGTTTGTGAATGTAAAAAGTCTGCAAAGTTTTAAAGATCAAAGTGCACGACAAAAAAAAACCTATTGTCCCCTAAAAGAAAGAACTGATTCTAACTTTCCGAAACGAGTCATCAATTCCAGTCTCACATCCTGTTACAGACCTACATAATAATCTATTAAATTGACATAAACCCCCCTGTATGGTCTTCACATCTACTTTGACCCACCCTTTAAGTAGCTGAGGCCTGCAAGAGTTTGGTTCGAGATGTCGACATGTGGAGAAGACAATGCTTTCAGCACTGGGAATCCACTTTGAATGCACTTTAAAAGGTTGAGATTTGGTATGGAAAAACTGACACTATCATTACTGTTTTAATCACTGTGTATCAAGCACTGAAGAAGATTTCCAGAGCTGAAATTCAGATATGGTAATATGCGTTTCCCACACTTGCTGTTAACGGCAGACCAATCACAACAGACTAGGATGTTTGACCAATCAGAGCAGAGTAGGCTCGAGGAAAGGATGGGTTTAGAACAGGGGTGTCCAAACTCGGTCCTGGAGGGCCACTGTCCCGCAGAGTTTATCTCCAGCTTCCCTCATCCATCCTGCTGGAAGTTTCTAGTATGCCTAGTAAGACCTTGATTAGCTGGTCAGCTGTTTTTCATTGGGGTTGGAGCAAAAC
This sequence comes from Pseudorasbora parva, assembly GCF_024679245.1. Taxonomy (NCBI): domain Eukaryota; kingdom Metazoa; phylum Chordata; class Actinopteri; order Cypriniformes; family Gobionidae; genus Pseudorasbora; species Pseudorasbora parva. The sequence continues at coordinate 30,999,126 of NC_090190.1, read as the reverse complement.
TCTGCGGGACAGCGGCCCTCCAGGAGCAGGATTGGACACCCCTGGTTTAGAGAGACTTCCAAATTAACTGTTTTCTGACTCTTTGAGAAATCATGTGATGACTAGCAAAATTAGGAACCTTTAGAATAGCATAATAGGCACAGTTTAATGTTTTATTGTGTGTGCCACAGAAGTCATATGGGTTTGGAACATAAAAGTGAGCAAATTATGACAAAATCATATTTTGTTAAAAATGACCAATGATGTGATGTTTTTACATTCTTTTAAAATAAATTGATATGCCATCTGAATGCAGCTTGTCATCTGATTTGATGACATTACTGGGTTTTGACTTACTGGTAAGCTGTAGAACAGAGCATTCCACATCTCCAATCATTACAGTGACGTTTCCACCATCAAAACCAGATCCAGTTATGGTAAGAACTGTTCCTAGACCACTGGATCCTGAAACACAAGTTATATCAGTAATATAAACCACCATGAATGTAGATGACAGCTTTTATGCGAGACTTGATCATTTACTCAACCTTCTGTAGGCGAGATCCCGCTCACTGTTGGGGTCTTTGACTCACTCCAGGTGAAACCACAGTCCCCTGAGCACCATGATGGAATACCGTTGATGAAAACTTCCACCTTAAAGATAAGAACAGAAATATGGATTTCTGTCATTAGACATCCTAAACTGGTTTTGCTTCAGAACGTAGATATAACAGTGTGGTGTGACAGGCAGCGGGGCGAGGGACCGCGAGAGCGGGCCGAAGATTAATGTTCACGAGTGCCAGCTGCGTGGCACACCGGTCTCGTCTCGCGGCCATGTGACGGGAGCATATAAGGAGGAGCAAGGGCTGCGGAAGACGAGAGAGGACCAGGCCTGGAGTTTATGTTATGTTTTGTTTTACGTGTTATTATGTGTTTGTGGGCAGTCGTCCGTGAGGGGCTGCCCACGTTTTATTTTGTGTGTTTGCGGGCAGTCGTCCGTGAGGGGCTGCCCGCGGTTTTACTTTCATTTTATTTATTTTGAATAAATGTTTGTAAAACGTTCGCCGGTTCCCGCCTCCTTCCTTTCCATCTACGAACTGTATTACATACAGTGATCTTTAGGTTTACATTTACATTAAGAGGAGACTGAACGCAGTACTAAAATAGAAAATTCAAAATCTAAAACATTTACATTAAGCGGAGACTGAACGCAGTACTAAAATAGAAAATACAAAATCTAAAACATTTACATTAATATAAAAATACTATTAATTTATGCCACTTTTACCAATAAACCTGTTTGTAATGCTTTCTTCAGAACTTCTAGATTAAACTATTAATAGGATCATGCACACTCAAGCTATAATGAATGCACACCTGACCTTTAGTAATAATACAAATACACCTTTCAATCTTAAATTCAGTTAATCCTCTCAACATGCAACATCCCCAGAACAGTGGATATTCAAACAGAGTAACACAATCGGACCTTTAACTGGCAATATTGAAATCTGCACATTACATGGCATCAGGAACATGAGGAAGAACCTTTAAAAATAAGCTGCATTTATATGACCAGTGTATGTTGTAAAAAAAATTATTGCAGTGAGTAAGAAATGCACCTGTGGTTTATTTGTAGGCACACGCAGAAAGTCTCCCATAATTTTCTGTTTGAAGAGGCCTCCTTGCTCGATCTTCCATGATGTCAATGAAGGGTTCACGCCGACCACATTGGAAGCATTGATCTGATTAACATGATCAAAAAATGTTAATTCAGCCAGTTATGAAATGAAAAGTTAGATATAAGTGAGATAAAAAAAAAAAAAAAGTTGTTCAGCTTCGTTTGGGGAACCTCAGTTCATTGAACTGATAGCACTCTGAACTCTTTCTTGCCTTTAACAGAGGCTGATTTCCAGGGATGGTGAGCCACTGGATATACCAGTTGTAGCCTCTACAGTCTCCAGATCTCTGGACCTGCAGTTGTCCGAGTTCTGGGATACCCTGCAGGGCATACTGCAGGTCCGCAGCACTTATGTCTACCGCCAGGCCTGGGAACATTTAACACATGTATGTACCACATGAAAAACTAGATAACCTATTGGGAGACTGTGGTTTATGTAGAAAGCCTAGATAACCTATTGGGAGACTGTGGTTTATGTAGAAAGCCTAGATAACCTATTGGGAGACTGTGGTTTATGTAGAAAGAAGTCCAGTTTGCTATTCTAATACATTTTATTTTGGGACTGAAACATGATCAACAGTGTCCGACATCAAGAATCTCCTGTGCAACAACAGGAAATTCCATGTGCTATGGCATTGAATGTGAATCATTCAGTGGCTTCCCGCAGCTACACAATAAAGTAACAGATACATCAACAGCCAACATGCTTACCTTCAACACGACGGGCTAAGAACTCAACGTCAAAGGTTCCTGTAAGAGGGGGGCTAGCCTTATGAGGACGCATAATGGTGACGGTGGCATTCCCTTGGCTTTGAATCAGTAGGTCTCCCGTGCTATGTGGCATCTTCTGTTAAAGAAAAATGAAGACTGAATATTAAGGACATGGAAGTCTTAAATGAATCAATTAAAACACAATCTGCAGGGAAAAATCTGAGACACGTGATAAACCCAAATGACAGATTTTATTACAAGCAAATATTTTGTTGTCGAGCATCACTTATCACATAAGAGAGATCAGGAAGATCCAGCACTTCAAGACAGTCATTGTAGAACAAGTTTCATTTCAACTCAAACTTACCTCCAGAAAGCCTATTTCAAAAAGTGACACACCAAAGCCACAGTTGTAAGGTGTCGCGGTGATCTCATAGCTGACTTGTGAAGCATTTGCTTGTTTGCTTACAATTATGTTTGAAAAGAAAAGCCCTGAACTAGCTAGAGCAGGTGGTCTTCTTCTGTTGATTATAACTGAAGTGGAGAGAGAAAATAGAACATTACATTTAAAAACACCATTTCAAAAGGCTGGGCTAATTACACAAGCAAGGGTGTAGAGTTACATTCAACATTATTAAATAGTAACATCCATGCCACTGTTCAAAATTTAAAAAAAACATATTCCTATTCACCATTAGGATCCAAATCATTTGTACGTTCAATGTGAACAGCATCTATGAAGTAAACAGAGTTAACGGCCACTCCATACACGCTAAACTGAAGAAGTTTGTAGTCGGAGCCTATGTAGTCTGCCTGTATGGAGCTCAGGAGATCCACACACTTGTAGTTCCACCTGAGAATGACAATTTAAATTTTACACTATAATCACACAAAAAATGACCTAACATTGGCAATAAAGACAAATCCTCAAAAAGAAAGACATAAGATTGCATTATGTTCAGTTTATTAAACTTACTCATTGGTTGAGTCAAACTGCACAGAGATGCGCAGGTTCACTTCCTGGTAATTATGATCAGTTTTGTAACTGAAAAATATTTCCAGTTCATTCCCCAGGTACCCTTTGTAGGCCAAACAGAGCTACACAAATAAAATAAAATAATAAATACATAAGAAATATTTTTTATATGAAATGTTTATTTCTATTCTTTTTATCTCAGATTTTTGACTTTTTTTCTCACAATTGAAAAAAAGACAGAATTCTGTGATATTAACTCGCAATTGCATGATATGCAATTGATATGCAAGTCAATTCTGACTGAGAAAAAAAAATCAGAAATGTGACTATATCACGCAATTCCAAGTTTATATCTCAGAATTCTGACTTTATAACTCACAATTGTGAGACAAAAAACTAAGAATTGTGACTTTATGTGATAACTAGCAAAATTATGAACCTTTTCTCGCAACTTTGAGAAAAAAAGTCAGATTTGTGACTTTACAACTCGTAATTTTGAGAAAAAAGTCTGAATTCGGAGATAAAAGTCACAATTACTCTTTTTATTTTTTTGATTTAGTGGCGGAAACGGACTTCCATACTATACTGAGAAATATTCATTAGTAAAGGATGCGATACTGAGGTGTTTGGTGGAGCTTACAGTGTTGTATGTTTGTAGCAGTATTGGCCTGTAGTTCGCTCCGGATGCTGAAATGTCATTGGCATTGAAGATAATCTCTGGATTCTTCAGAGACCAGCGGCCACAGAAAGCCTCTGAATCAGTGACCCGGACCCCTCTGCGACTTAGATCACCTGAAAACTGTATGACAAGGAGAAAGCTCTATAAGCTGGACAAAAAATAACTGATGTCTATAATGCTAGAACTAATGTCACACATTATTTGCAAGCCTAATTTGACTTGATTTGATTTGAAATAAGGTACAGTGGGCATGTCCTCTGCATGTACATACTTGATTATCTGCTTTTGCAGCCTTGCTTACCCCTGTAGCGGTGGTCTCATAATCTCTGAAAAATATCACATTAGTGTTCTCTCTGGTTGGAATCTCTGCTGGACATTTAGCGGTGATCATCCTATCCAGTGCTGAATGCACCTTTGATAAATACATAAATACAAAACAGAGGTGTATCCCAACATGTAGAAAAGGAATATTCCAAGAGAGCATTAAAAATGTTATGTTATTAGTAAATATTAAGAAATATAAAACAAACTAAAACCTCGGTTTCAGAAGCATTGAAAGGCAGAGGAAGGGACGGAACTCCACCCCACAGCAGTGTGAATGTCTCCATGCTGGCCTGGCCTTTCACGTCCTCAGTAACTGTGATGTTCGTATCTGAGTCCACGATGAAGTAGTCAAGATCCTCAAAGTCACCTGAGATAATACCAAGATTAAAAAATAAATAAATAATATACTGGAAATTAATATACTGGCATACTTTAAAAGCTACATAAAAAACTTAATAACAAAAATAAGACTATTTTATATATATATATATATATTTTTTTTTTTCTAGCAAAACATTATTTTACTGTAAAAAAAGCACATTTAAAAATGTAGCATATTTCACCCAAAACCAATATCATAATTTATATTTTTTACTTAAATATACATATTACATTTTTTTACATGTGTATTAAAGTCCTGTTAAATGTATTTTTTCGAAATATAGAGCTAGATGACTAAATAAACAGTGTTATTTAATTAACCAGTAAGAACATTCTTTGACAGAGAAAATTTTTTAAGTTCACCTCTGTTAGAGTTGAATGTCACATTGTACAGTGACTCATTGTCCAGTTCTTCCTTTGTGACCGTAACACTGTCTGGTTTAATTGTCCACAAATCATTCAGAGCGTTCTGCAACTCCATCGCTGATGCACTAACTGAGATCGGCCCTACAACATGCAAAGCAACTCCAGTAAACATTACATATATGCAAACAAAAAGACATCCCTAGAGGTAGTCCAGAAGGGTGAATGTGAACTAATGCACCTGTTTTAAGACCTCCATATGTCAGGAAGTAGTATGTGTTTTCACAGGCACTCAGAGAGAAACAACTACTGCTGATTCTCAGAGTCTGCACCTCATTGATGGGGGTTATTGGCATCCATCCCATGAAACGAATCACCTAAATTAATAAAGAGTAAAAAAAAATGCACATGGCAGGTAGAGGAGGTCATATCTGAGACTTATTTAGTTTCTGCAGGTGCATTGCAGAAAATGAATCCCTGAGGCTTATCTTATCTTTGAACTTGCTCCTGTGAGCTCACGTACCTGTTTTTCAGGTAGAACATTATAGTTTGCGTTGATCTGCTGTTTCTCATTTACAGCTTCTGTTGTCTGCTTGGCAGTGAAAGGACTGATCTCTTTAAAAAAAGCCACATCCACTGATGCTACTACTCCATACTCCTGCACTAGAATCTCAATATAGTACCTGTAACACATTGAGAGATGTTTCGTATGCAAAAAATTGGATTATATCCAAGATTGGGATATATTGGAGACAACAATAATAATGACAAAAAGACTAATGGAAAACATCTATGACTTTTGATCATTACAGTATGTATTATTTGGAAACCTCCACTTACGGTTTTCCCTTCTCCAAGAGCATGACATCTGACCTCTGAGTGCTATAGCTGAAGAAACTGCTTGTTTGGTAAGGCTGTGATGCAATCTTAACCTAAGTAAAATAAAAATAAAGAAGACTTAGCGTTAAAGAAGACCGTTACACTGCATTTCATACAAATATTCCAAAAATGAAAATTAAAATGTTGCACTGCATTTTACACAAATATTGGATATAATGTATTAAAATATGCTTGTAAGCCTGCAAAGCCTGTAGTGGAACACTTGACATGCCTTTTTTCATATCATCCTGTGAAACCAATTTTAAATGTGTTACAATGTAAAGAGTATTTAAAAAATGTCTTACTCTTAGTGGCTCAATTTTTGTGATGTCAACTTAAAATTTGGAGCACATTGCTTTGATTTTTGTATTTTATTTTTATTTAGTGTCTAATTAATTAGGTAAAATATATATTTTGTATCCAATAAAATACAATATTTAGTTGAATAAATTTGATTTACAATACAATTAAACTGTATATATTAAAGTGTCTTTTTTAAAATAGAGCCACCTTAGGTCTTTATTGCAAAGCATTCATGAATTACAGATACACCTACAGGTCCTTCTCAAAAAATTACCATATTGTGATAAAGTTCATTATTTTCTATAATGTAATGATAAAAATTAAACGTTCATATATTTTAGATTCATTCCACACCAACTGAAATATTTCAGGTCTTTTATTGCTTAAATACTGATGATTTTGGCATACAGCTCATGAAAACCCAAAATTCCTATCTCAAAAATTAGCATATCATGAAAAGGTTCTCTAAACGAGCTATTAACCTAATCATCGGAATCAACTAATTAACTCTAAACACCTGCAAAAGATTCCTGAGGCTTTTAAAAACTCCCAGCCTGGTTCATTACTCAAAACCGCAATCATGGGTAAGACTGCCGACCTGACTACTGTCCAGAATCATTGACTCCCTCAAGCGAGAGGGAAAGACACAGAAAGAAATTTCTGAACGAATAGGCTGTTCCCAGAGTGCTGTATCAAGGCACCTCAGTGGGAAGTCTGTGGGAAGGAAAAAGTGTGGCAAAAACCGCTGCACAACGAGAAGAGGTGACCGGACCCTGAGGAAGATTGTGGAGAAGGGCCGATTCCAGACCTTGGGGGACCTGTGGAAGCAGTGGACTGAGTCTGGAGTAGAAACATCCAGAGCCACCGTGCACAGGCGTGAGCAGGAAATGGGCTACAGGTGCCGCATTCCCCAGGTCAAGGCCACTTTTGGGCTACAGAGAAGCAGCACTGGACTGTTGCTCAGTGGCCCAAAGTACTTTTTTCGGATGAAAGCTAATTTTGCATGTCATTCGGAAATCAAGGTGCCAGAGTCTGGAGGAAGACTGGGGAGAAGGAAATGCCAAAATGCCTGAAGTCCAGTGTCAAGTACCCACAGTCAGTGATGGTATGGGGTGCCATGTCAGCTGCTGGTGTTGGTCCAATGTGTTTTATCAAGTGCAGGGTCAATGCAGCTAGCTATCAGGAGATTTTGGAGCACTTCATTATTCCATCTGCTGAAAAGCTTTATGGAGATGAAGATTTCGTTTTTCAGCACAACCTGGCACCTGCTCACAGTGCCAAAACCACTGGTAAATGGTTTACTGACCATGGCATTACTGTGCTCAATTGGCCTGCCAACTCTCCTGACCTGAACCCCATAGAGAATCTGTGGGATATTGTGAAGAGAAAGTTGAGAGACGCAAGACCCAACACTCTTGATGAGCTTAAGGCCGGCTGATTGCCTCCATGCCACGCCACATTGAAGCAGTCATTTCTACAAAAGGATTCCCGACCAAGTTTTGAGTGCATAACTGAACATAATTATTTGAAGGTTGACTTTTTTTGTGTAGTAAAAACACTTTTCTTTTATTGGTCGGATGAAATATGATAATTTTTTGAGATGAGATTTTGGGTTTTCATGACCTGTATGCCAAAATCATCAGTATTAAAACAATAAAAGACCTGAAATATTTCAGTTGGTGTGCAATGAATCTAAAATATATGAAAATAAAATTTGTATCAGTACATTATGGAAAATAATGAACTTTATCACAATATGCTAATTTTTTTAGAAGGAACTGTATATGCTCAGATTTATGGCAGTTAAAGGGATAGGTCACCCAAAAATTTAAATTCTGTCATTATTTAATCATCCTCAAGTTGTTCCAAACCTGTATGAGTTTCTTTGTTCTGCTGAACACAAAAGAAGCTATTTTGAAGAATTTTTGTAACAAAGCAGATAGAGCAACCATTCACTACTATAGTAGGGAAAATACTATGGTAGTCAATGGTTGCTCTATCTGCTTTGTGACAAAAATTCTTCAAAATAGCTTCTTTTGTGTTCAGCAGAACAAAGAAACTCATACAGGTTTGGAACAACTTGAGAGTGAGTAAATGATAATAGAATTTTCATTTTTGGGTGAACTATCCCTTTAACAGGATAATTTCTTGTACTGATAACTACTGAAATTATCATATATCATATATGCCTCATGAAGGTCATGAGACCGAAACATTGCTAATAAAAACTTTCTGATTTTTGCAAGTACTGATAGTGTGCGGGATTTCCTTTTGTTTGTTTATTGAAACTACTGAAATTATGAAATTATTATTTTATTGTCATTCGGGTACCTTATCCTGGGGAAGACCTGTCTTGCTGAAATATAGCTGGCATCGGTCGTCAGCTTTGATTAGGAAATAGTAGTTATCGGTCTCCGTTGGAACAAAGAAACCACTCAAGCGTGCCACAAAGTTATCAATCTCATTGGGCCACACATAGGACAGGGAATCCACCCACTGGACGGAATATCCAGGCCTACTGGAATTATAAATCAGGACGTCCTCCAGAAGGTTTGGAGAAGAGTTGTTCCACATCTCCATTTTAAAACCTCTGCCACCTACAAACATGAACCTTTTATTATCACTCAATACAACCAAGACAGTACTTGTTTATAGGAATGTTCATTTTACATGTGTAATTAATTTCATAAATACTAGGGGAGACTTGAGCTTGTTGTCAAAAGGTTTACTTCAATGAATATTTCTGTTAAGTATATCAAACATTCTATACTGCAAATTAAATTAAATGAAATTGAATATTGCTGTGATAAGCTGTGATCAATAAATGAATCACAGCTATTAATTTAGTTAAGATAAGGGGTTCCCAATTCCAGTCCTCGCACCACCCGGCTCTGTACAGTGTGTATGTCTCTCTTTTCTGACACAACTAATTCAGATCACCACGCAGTGTTCACTACTCCCTGAGCCCGGGATATCTGTTGAAGTTCACTCTACTTAACAAAATGCGTTCATTCGCAACACCTTGCTGAAAAACTCAAGTCGCACATATTGGAGAATATATTTTTTATAAATATAATTATTGATCCATATAATTATTGATTTAATTGAATTGATATATACTAACCATTTATATATTAATTATAAATTTCACTTAATCCAATCTTTCAAATTTCATGTCTAATATGAAAATAAACATAATTTGGTCTTTTTATCTTATTTAACCGTAATCGTGATAGTTGACTAACTGTCGCATCTCACTTAATTTACATCCGCAAACAGACTATACCACAACATAGCTGCTTTGGATGGGAATCTCCCTTAAGATGACCTTTTTAAGGACCCTTTTAAGTCCATTTCACAATGCACATACAGTCCCTGACAAAAGTCTTGTCGCTTGTGTACAAATTGACCTAAAGTGCCGCTGAAATATATTTCTAATCAAGATTTTTTTACAAGAAATGGCTCATTTTAATCCCACCAGCTTTTGGATAATGTTTCAGTGAAAAACTAAACTTTCAAAAAGTATTCTAATATTCACAGCTTGGTAAAGCCCATTGAGTCAATTTTTGCAAAGACATAAGTGTTGTCACCTTGTCATATGAGCTTCACCTGTGACTAATAATGGATCAATTAGGTCTCAAGTGTGTATAAAAAGAACCCCAGTACGCTAGACCTTCACATCAACTGCAACTAGACCTCTGCAAACATGCCTAAGATTCACCCAGAGACTAAAGTTTTGATTATCAAGAGGCTGAAGACCAGATCCACTGCTGATGTGGCAGACACCTTCAATGTGTCTCAGCGTCAAGTACAGAAGATAAAAAAAAGATTTGAAGAGACTGGAGACGTTTTTGACAAGCCCAGGTGAGGCAGACCCCGCAAGACAACTGCTCAAGAGGACCGTTTGTTGGCTTGAAAATCCAAGGCCAGCCCATTTTCCACTGCAGCAGAGCTCCACGAGACCTGGTCACCTGAAGTACCTGTGTCAACCAGAACTGTTTGTCGGATTCTGTCTCGAAATGGCCTCCATGGTCGAATCAGAGCCCAGAAGCCAGCACTAAACAAAAGACAATTGAAAAACCGTGTGGCATTTGCCAAGGCCCACAGCCTGCTAAAAGGATGGACGCTGGAAAAGTGGCAGAAGGTGGATTTTTCAGATAAATCTTCAGTTGAATTACACCACAGTCGCCGCAAATATTGCAGGAGACCTACTGGAGCCAGAATGGACCCGAGATTCACCCAGAAAACAGTGAAGTTTGGTGGCGGAAAAATCATGGTCTGAGATCTGCAGGGTGGAAGGCAACATCAATAGTCTAAAATACCAAGAAATCTTAGCTACCTCTTATATTCCCAACCATAAAAGAGGCCAAATTCTGCAGCAGGACGGTGCTCCATCGCATACTTCCATCTCCACATCAAAGTTCCTCAAGGCGAAGAAGATCAAGATGCTCCAGGATTGGCCAGCCCAGTCACCAGACATGAACATCATTGAGCACATGTGGGGTAGGATGAAAGAGGACGCATGGAAGACGAAACCAAAGAATATTGATGAACTCTGGGAGGCATGCAAGACTGCTTTCTTAGCTATTCCTGATGACTTCATCAATAAATTGTATGAATCCTTGCCAAACCGCATGGATGCAGTCCTTCAAGCTCATGGAAGTCATACAAGATATTAAATTTGGATCTCACAGCACCACAACTTAATTTGCAGACATATTTTTGTATTTGCAGTAAATTTGTTCAATTTCTGTATAGGCGACAAAACTTTTGTCTTGCCAAAATTTGACCTTTCTGTCTTGATTAAATGATAAATATTTTTTCTATGAAAATTATTTATTTAACACCAATTAATTAATTAAAAGTCAGGTTAATATCAGGTATTTCTAGAAAATAGATCTAGAGCGACAAGACTTTTGTCAGGGACTGTATGGTCACATGGAATCCACCCCTTAACTGAGTGTGCCAGATAAGAGAAACATACAAAAATGTGCAGAGCGAGGAGGCGTGAGGACTGGAATTATGAACCCCTGGTTTAAATATTTTTATGGCATTATCAAAGATGAATACAAAGAAACTGTTAAAATTCCAATTCCCTTGCTGTTCATTGTTTGATGGCCTCTAATATACAATGCTTTTTTGAAAAGTAACATAAATCAATAATATAAAATAAATCATGGTCTTGTTTGAGATAGGATGTGATGCTTCAACAGTGACAAAGTCAGATGTTCTCGCACATGGAGCACAGAATTCAGCTGTCGTGTCAATAATGACTATGAAAAAATTGTTACACCATAAAAAAATCTGATTTATGATAAGGTTCTCACCAGGAAACACAGTCATATTTGTTCTTTCATATCCAGGTGTTATGCAGACAATCCTCTCATTTGATACGCTCTGAATCTGACACTCACGACCTAAGAAAATAAAATTATAATAACAAAAAATACATTTTTATATATATATATATATATATATATATATATATATATTTTTTTTTTTTTTTTTTTTTTTTTTTTTAAGGTTACCTCCTACTAAAACCATAGCTGGCTGATCAGTCTGATCAAAGTAATGTCCCTGAATGGTCAGTAATGTGCCGCCCAATATGCTGCCCTCAGAGGGAGAAACTCCTGTCACCTCTGAAAGAGACCAGGGCATGTTTTTTTAATGAATTAATTACACAAAAAAATTACAAAACATAAATGTTGTCCACACCTGCATATGTTTGGAACATGGAAAGCTTGTTCAGTGTTGAGATTCTTAAAACCCAGAGATCCGGCAAACTCCTAAAAAAGAAAATATGTATTTTGTCTACTTTTCTGTCAACATCAAAAAACATGCAGAGACGTTAGAAGTTTAGAAAGTGAAATCAAACTTATCTGACCTCCCAAATTCACCATCAAGAATGTAACTGAGGTTGTGATGACCTAAAACCCAAGACAATGACATTTAATCTGACAAGAATCTAAAGTGAATAAATGATTCTTGAACAGTTTAATAATAATGTTTCCTCACCAACATACGTTCCTGTCATTTTACAGCTCATATATCCCCATTGGCTGGTCTCAGAATCCAAAGAGAGGCCATACCTGAAAAATGAATGCATATTTATGGAGAGTTCACATTCAATGTTTACAATTATTAATGAATTAACTGAAATATACTTACTTTTCATCTGAATTGGGTTTAAGAAGTTCACAAGGCATGCCTCCCATGTAAGCTCTGTTCAAAGAAAACAGTTCCTTATGTCAACACAAAGAATATATTTACAGTTATATATTTTTTTCCATTTCGTATTAAATATTTCCTGACCTTAAAAATCTCACATCCATGCCATTGGAGCTTTTGTCAGTGTTGCTTCCGTACACATCGGTGTAGATTCTTCCGCGCAGTGTCACCACAGTCCCTAAAGTTCATACCGTTAAAATATTTTGGGGTATTTTTTTTATAAACCAAAGCGGCAATAATGACAATTATGACAAAAACTAACAAAGCTCACCTGGGGGACCTGAGAGTGGACTGATGCTTTGAATGCTAGGTGTATAGTATAATCGGCTCTGTAAAAAAAGCAGTTCATGTTTTTATAAATATATTGCTTTATTTAGAGAAGATATGATTAGAATATGTATTAATAAGCAGCACAATGAAGTCCATCTCACTTACATAGAACATGCACCAGTAATACCACTGATATCCAGAACAAATGTTACTGGAAGGAATGGGCACACCATCCACGCTGACCCGCACCTCATAGTCATCCTCTGGCAGAGCTCTGAATATGGTGCAATACAAAGCTTACTTTGAGAAACTTTTTACATAACATTATGCGGTACAGCTATTTCAGAGAATTAAAATGTGCATATCTTCTTCATTTATGCATGAATATAAATTCCGCTATAATAAACATGTTATACAATCGAATGCAACAGATTTTTTTTTTATAACACACAAAATATTAAAATAAGGACATAAAAAGAAAGTTCATGCAAAAAGGTAAATATTGAAATTTTCAAATGGCAAGAAAAATATTTGGGAGCTACAGGACCGGGAAAGATTTAAAGTACAAACCCAATTCCAAAAAAAGTTGTGACACTGTACAAATTGTTAAAAAAAAGTAATGCAATAATTTACAAATCTCATAAACTTATATTTTATTCACAGTAGAATATAGATAACATATCAAATGTTGAAAGTGAGACATGAAGTCAAGATGGGCAGAGGATCCCCAATTCCCCCAATGCTGCGGAGGAATCATCTACACTGCATAATTTCTTACAAAGATTCATAGAATCTGGAACAAACTCAGTGCGTAAGGGTCAAGGCCAGAAAACCATACTGGATATCCGTGATCTTCGTGCCCTTAAATGACACCGCATCACATACAGGAATACTACTGTAATGTAAATCACAACATGGGCTCAGGAATACTTCCAGAAAACATTGTGGGTGAACACAATTCACCGTGTCATTCGCCGTTGCTGGCTAAAACTCTATAGGTCAAAAAGAAGCCATCTCTTAACATGATTGAGAATCACAGGCATTTTCTCTGGGCCATGGGTCATTTCAAATGGACTGTGGCAAAGTGGAAAACTGTTCTGTGGTCAAATGAATCAAAATTTGAACTTCTTTTTGGAAAACTGGGATGCCATGTCATCCGGACTAAAGAGGACAAGGGCAACCCAAGTTGTTATCAGTGCCCAGTTCAGAAGCCTGCATCTCTGATGATTCTCATTTGCACCACTCAATAAAATTCAATGACTATAGGCCTACCTTGTAATTCAATGTGCTTACCTTGTATAACACATGATCTGATTGGAGTGAGTGGAGTCTCTCTCGACATCACAAGGGATAGATCTGGTGCGGGACACCAGCGTCACACGGTTGCCAACGTTTGGGTCATTGGCATTGAGACTGAACTGATTGGCAAAACCTGGGGGGGGGGGGAAATCACTAACGATATTAGAGATTCCGTAATAGAGCCAGTGTGGGATTCATTTGAAAGCATATTGGGGACTTTTTTAATACCTTGCCCCTCTATGGTCAGTTTGGTTCCACCATTGACGCTTCCGAGTTTTGGGGTCACTTTGTCGATACGCTGCGCTCCTGTCAGGATGGAGTTAAAATAAAATCTATTTATTTCAATGCATACATGTCTGTAACGCTTTTAGGATGACAAATTATCCTAAATTGCGCAAACGGTGCAGAATGTCTGAGGTATACAACAATACAGAGGAAGATAAATCCAACGCGTACCTGCGGTGCTCCAGAGTAAAATACAAAAAATGAGCGGAAGGCGAAGCTTCCGTCGCACGTGCCTCATCCTGACAGAGTCACAGTGCGCGCGCTTCAAAACAAATTCCTGCAGTGCCAGTTACTGTATCTCTTCTGCACAAACAATAAACACATCCCATTTGTGTTTAAACCTGCCATTTGCATTTCTATTACAAAACAAGTTAACATTTAAAAATAACATTAATAATTAATTTTCATATTAAAACAATATGTCTTGTTCGTCTTGCTAAACAGACAGGCAGTACTTTAGCGTACATTCAATAAACGGGAGAGCGGGGCACAACCTAACGCTTTTTGACTTTCTCAGTTTGTGTAAATCCACTTGGGGTTCAGACTTTAATTTCCCACATTTCTAGAACAATTATGTGGTTTTGTTTAATTAATACAGTGTGTACTTTTTTTTTTTTTTTTTACCCCGAAAGAATGGAAGTGAAATGTGACAATGTTATGTACCCCTATGTGGGTTACATTATAACAAGACCAAATGACAGCTTAAAAATTGTATATAATCAATAATAATAATAATAATAATAATAATAATAATAATAATAATAATAATAATCAAAGACAAAAGACATATTTTGTTAAATAAAATACAATTTTTAACTTTTTAAAATAAAAAATGTTATTTTTAATAATTAATTTTGTTTGAGTTTGACAACAAACACATCGCTAAATACAGCTAGTTAAACACATAATAATAATGAATCATTTTTGAACATTCACTCACCCATTGTCACCTTGTCATTATTCACCATTTTCTCATTGTTTCTCAAAAGAATTCATAAAAGTATAGAATATAATAGTGTAATGGGGGCTGATTTAAACCCAGTGCTACAACACACCCCACCTGCGATTTAAATCTCCGCTAGCTTGTGTCGCTGTTAGATCAGCATTAAATAATAAAGTATATCAACTGTTAAATAACATATAAAAGATTAATAATATAATCAATAATATATATATATATATATATATAAATAATATATAATTAATAATATCAGATTTGTCTTATTTTAAACAAACACAAAAAAAACAGGAATGGAAAACATTTACTTTTGCTATGGTTAAATAAATGTTCAGTATCTTATCCAAATATATATATATATATATATATATATATATATATATATATATATATATATATATATATATATATATATATATATATATATATATATATATATATATATATATATATATATACACAAAAAAAATGTTTTGTTTTTTATTTTGTCAATTTTTTCTCTACATATTGGTGATATGTCAACTAGTAAATGCTTCTTCCAAGTTTTGTCATGCTGGCATGTGTGGGAAGTTTTATACCATGCGTGTTACAACTAACCCGCTTTTGATCAAATTGATAAGTTTACCAACACTAGAATAATGCTCCGTTATTAATATAACTATGCAGGAAGTAATGCAGGACTAATAAGTAGCACTACATTAACACTTCAGCTACTACTATTAACTAATATAGAAACAAGCTGAACTAATCAGTAAGTAACCTAATATTGAATTCAGGACTAAGATAGTTCCTTATTAGCTAATTAATAATTACTGAATGAGACTGGCGTCACTAATAAGTAATAACTAATAGGCAACAAGGAAAAATTATAACGAATTACTAATTAATACTAATCTACATATATATATATACATTGTGGGCCCCTTATTTTAAGATGGGACCCCCCAAAGATAAAATTCTGGTTTCGCCAATGGTTCACACTGACCATAATTAAGACTCACATACCTGTTAAAGCACTCTTAGGAAATCCAAACACCAGCAGCTCATTTGTTAAGGAGAGCTCATTCTTTTATACCTGCCCAGAGAGTGGCAAGAGGGGATTGGCTGTTTAAGCACTGTTGGGAAACCCAAACAGCAGTGGCTCATTTGTTAAGAAGAGCTCACTCATTTTATACTACCTGCCCACAGGGTGGCAACAGGCAAGAGGAAATTTTTGCTATTGCTTTTTTTCTTTATCAACATTATTTTTATATAAATGGTGACAAAACTTGAATAGTGCACTACAGACAATCCATTTGTCTGATTAAGTCATAAGCTACTTCTTTGCTTTCATTACTGCTGTACATGCACTGGCAACACATTGTGATGAACTAAAAAGGGACAGAACTGTTGTTGACAGAGTATGGCATTGTCATCTAGTTTAAATTAAAAGCAGTGGACAAGAACATGATCATACCATGCCATCCGGTAACTCCAGGAATTCCTCCATGTACTCTATTCTCCTGCCATCTTGAAATATTGTGCAAAAGTCAAAACTCCTGATAAGTCCATTTTATCAGTCTGGCCTTCTGTAATGATAGCAGTAATGCAAGGGAGAATATGAACATAGAGAATACATTTTCATAATATAATTTCAGATGTTTTATGATTGTGTTGAGATGTTTGATTTCAGATGCATTACTTTCTGAAAGGAATGAAACAGATGTATTAGATGAAATGCAGAGTCTATATGTATGGTTTGTTCTAAGCTGAAGATTTGATTACAGTTGATGTCATTCTTGCTACTGACATGCTGGGTTAAGAAATTAATTGTTATGAAATGTGCCAGTTGCGCTAATTACAGTTAACAATAGGCCTATGTATCCTCGGGGACTGTTTGTATTCTCTCAAAGATGCTAGACAGGGGGCATTTTAATTCTGGGAAGGAAGTAGAAACTGACACACTGCATGGCAACCGTTGTTTTGGCTTTTGTTTCATGTTTTTCTTTTCACATCTTTTATTTTGTAATACCCATGACATCATTTGATATTGGTGCTCCTCAAACAGAATGCTGCATCCTACCAAGACTTCATCCTTCCTATACTCTCTCTTGCCTCTTGATTATGTCTATTAAAACATGCTCGTTCAAAAATCACATTATGTTTGCTTACACAATGCTGTCTGAATGCCATCTACACTGTCTAATATGACTTTTTCTCCTCGTCAGATATGCGAAGAAATTCAGGATATCTTCAGCTTCGCCATTGATGGTATATGTGGCGAGCAGTCGAGGCAGACGCACCGTGAGAATGGAGTGAGGCCGGTGGCTTGAGTAAAAATGAGCGCCATGCCGCACCGGTCACGTGTCTCACGGAGGAGCTCGGACGCATAACAGGATTTAAGCTCTGTGATTTAAGGCCCAGTGTATCGTATTTAAAGGGGGGGGGGGGGGGGGAAATGCTGTTTCATGCATACTGAGCTTTTTACACTGTTAAAGACTTTACAACTGTTAAAGACATTTGAAGGAGTATTTCTGTGTTAAAAATACTCCTTCCGGTTTCTCACAAGTTTCGGAGAGTTTTTTTCGAGTATGGGTCGGCTTGACGTCGATACACCGGAAGGTCCTTGTAGGGGCCGTACGGGCTCTTCTCCCGGTAGGGTGTGCGCGCGTGACTAGAGCGAGAGAGGAAATGCACGCCCATAAACACTCTCTCAGGTGCAGATCCAGTCGTCCATGAACACTAATGTCGGTTATAGTCCGCGCCGCGCTCCACTTTATTCCTATGGGTGACATCAAGCGACTTCAACGCTTCAGCACAGCACAGCAAATGTCATGCAAAATTATAATTTTCAAAATGTAATTTCAGATGTTTTATGATTCTGTTGAGATGTTTGATTTCAAATGCATTACTTTCTGAAAGGAATGAAACCGATGTATTAGATGAAATGCAGAGTCTATGTATGGTTTGTTCTGAGTCAGTGTTAATTATATGCTGATGATTTGATTACAAAATTATGTCATTCTTGCTACTGACATGCGGGGTTAAGAAATTAATTGTTATGAAATGTGCCGGTTGCGCTATAATTACAGTTAACAATTATGTCTCCTTGGGGACTGTTTGTATTCTCTCAAAGATGCTACACAGGGGGCATTTTAATTCTGGGAAGGAAGTAGAAACTGACACTCCATGGCAACCGTTGTTTTGGGTTTTGTTTCATGTTTATATTTTCATGCCTTTTATTGGGAATATGTGACATTGTTTTGGGTTTTGTTTCATGTTTATATTTTCTTATTTTGTAATGTCTTATTTTGTAATGCCCATGTAGCCCTCATGTTACCATTGTCTCTGGTTTTAATTTGTTTCCGGTAACCATTGTTGGTAAGTTTTGTGATTCTGGTAATGTTCAAGTTTAGTCAAGTTCAAGTCATTGTTTATTTTTGAATTCTTTCATGTTGGGATTTAAAGGTGCATTGTGTAATATATATGAGGATCTATTGACAAAAATGCAAAATAATATAATAATTATGTTTTCAGTGGTGTATAAAGATAAACCATTATATTTTTCTTACCTTAGAACGAGCCAAAAAAACGCGGGTCTTCTTACAGTGAAGTCACTATATTGCGGCGTCATGTTTCTACAGTAGCCCTTAATGGACAAACTGCTCTACAGAGCGCTAGCTACTCTCTGCTGTCTCCAAGAGGGTAATCTAGCACTCGGAAAGCGTTTATAGGGGCGGCCATTGCTAACCAAGCCATCACCTGCTGTTAGCATCCCATTGACTCCCATTCATTTTTGAGTCACTTTGACAGTGAATAACTTTACATCTGAGGCGTTTAAAGACTCCATTTGTCCATTGTTTATTTATAAAGAAACACGACAATGCATATAAGGCTCCATTACCTTGTATCTTACACTATCGACCCGTAGAAGCGTTTTTTTTTGTTGTAACGAATGCGTCATAACCAACGCGACTGTTGCACAGTTGAGAAATTACTGTATAGACAGGAGGAGACGCTCAGAAGTAATCTTTTACTGTCTATGAGACAGTCGGGGAGACGTGGAGACATAAAGTCCGATAAAGTCAAGGGAGAAGAATGGGGAGAAGCCGATAGTGAGCCAAAAGCAACAGGACAAAACATTTAAACAGCGTGATTCAGATTTCACTTTCCACATCTACTAGAAGACCTACAGCTGTCAGACAGGTTGCTCACGTCACATCCACGTCGTCAAGCTCAGTCTGAGCCTGCGCAGTTCGCTCAGCCATCAGGAGTGAGTGCCTCTGATTGACCTCATTTTCCACCGTTGAAGTCTATGGGAACGCTCTGTCCATTTCTTTTACTGTCTATGGCTGTCTCAACAACATCTTTGTCCTGTGTAGGCCAGTGTAGCTTCTCTATGTGCTTCAAAATGGAGGGGTGAGCTCCAGTGGGTTAATAAGGGCTGTCTGAAGCGAAGTGGCACATTTGTGTAAGAAAAATATTTTTCAAGCGACACGCGAGCGTGTTGGAAGCGTTTCTAGGCAAAATAGCATAGGAAATGATGTTTATATGCCATTTTGACATGAATACAAATTAATAAAATGACATTTTCATGGTTGAAAGTCTGTAGGTTAACATAAATGCAGATATAGGCCTAATTCTAATAATAAAAAACAACATAATTATCGATTTTGAAATATTAAACCTGTCAATACAGAACAAAATATTGTGTAGCCTATTTTACCGTCAATACCATAGATATGTATGGCCAATAGGCTACGGCCGACGTTGTCTTTTCTGTATCAATAGGCAATATATTTATATTTAATATGAAGTATAGGGCTTAATACCAGCAGCAGCGCCGGGTCAGACACTCTTCTGGCGTGCAAAGACGGAGAAAACGACACGCAGCAGAAACGCCACGCTTGCGGTGTGTGTCCGGCTACTGCTCTTAGGCACACACAAGAAGAGGAAGGGTTAAGAGCAGCCCAACCCCAAAACCGAATGTGCTACCGAGGGTCTGGTGACATCCTGCCTGTAGTAACACACAAACCTATGGGGAGAAGCCCAACATGCAGCAGAGCAGAAATACTGCAGTGATCCTTCCCTGAACAGAGCCTAAGAAGCATCAAGGCCCTTGTGGAATGAGTTCTGATGCCCCCTGGGGGCTGCACTACCTTTAATTTATAAGCCAAAATTATAGCGTCCACAAGCCAATGTGAGAGGCATTGCTTGGATAGGGGATACCGTTTGTGGAGAGGAGCCCATGAAACAAAGATTGGTCACTCTTCTGGAAAGCAATGGTCCTAGCCAAATACGTCTGTAATGCATGGACTGGACACAGGGCATACAGCCTTTGAGCCTCAGCGGAGGAAAAAGGCGGAGGGTGAAAAGCGGACAGCTACAACACCTCCGATGTGAACGCAGAGAAACATTACGGCATAAAGGCCGGATTAGGCTTAAGGAAAACCTTATCTCCACCCAGAGAGAATTTAATGCACGAGGGATGGGCCGAGAGTGCATGTAGCTCACTAACGCTTTTGGCTGATGCCAAGGCCAAGAGCAAAGCTGTTTGAAAGACAGCAACTTTAAAGGCCCACTGAAGTGCCTTGAAACGAGCCGCATTATTCAACGTGTTGATGTAATTTCCCCTGAAATGGCTCCAGCTGTTAGCAGCTCCTCCCCTTTTTTGAAACAGCCAATAGCGTTTTGTTAATACACAGTGTCAGTTTGACTAGAGCCTTTTTGTTTGGTAAAGCCAGTTTCCTCTAACTGTTTTTCATCATAATCTCCTTTAGATTCTTCTAGAGAGCATTTGATTGGACAGAAGATTTGACGAGAAGGTGAAGTCTGCGATGATGTCATGAAAATCTGATTCATTTTAACGGAAGGGAAAGACTGTAAGTTTTGAACGCTTATAGCTCCTAAAGCACCACAGTGCCTCCACTAACACGATTTCTACTGTCCATATTCTTTAGCATGAAGATCCTAATAGGATTATAGGCGACCTGGTGCACGGTGCACTGAGGCAGAAATACAGTCCATCTTGTTAGACAAGACCAGCTTTAGGGGAGTGAGCAGCCCTCCCTTGACTGGGTTGAGGTGCCTGGCGATCGAGGGCTCAATAGCGGGCGGGTCGCCCATGCCAAGAGCGGCCATATCCTTTACCTCTAGACCTGCAAGATGCTCCAGTAGTGCCTCATGTGCTTTGCGTACGGTGGAAGGACGGGGAAGAGTTGCTTCCTCGATCGGGAGGGGGTCCTAGCACTTTACCGTCATAAATGTCCCTTTCCTTTCACTCAATGTTGAGGCGAGCCTCTCAACCACTCGCTCACACACTTCCAGGAGGATAGACTGAGGCTAGGCCGCGGGGGGCGCTGGTCTGGGTCGGGATGGCCTCCTCATCATCTGAGACCCCTAGAAGGGCATCGTCGTCACCGGACCCGGCCGGTTCATCGGCAGGCGGGAGGTTGACCGCTGGTCAGCCCAGATAAAAGTTGTTGCGCCCCGGGAGGTCCCCAGTCTCGCATTGAAACATGGCGACATTGTGGGAGCTTTTTAAGCAGCACCAGGCAGTGACTGGAATTCTCTGGGTTCTCAAAGGCCTCTTTTGCGCGCTTGAGGCCCAAGCAAACCATGCAGAATGGATGAAGGTCCTTTGCAGCGTTCAGCCGGGCAGGCCCGTGGCGTGCTGTTTTCGGGAGAAGCAGCAGAAATAGAGAGCGACATATTGAAAAACTCTGAGAAATATGTGACGGGCAGCCGTGGGAACAGGTGAGAAGATGTGAGAGCGTGGGCTCTGATTTCTTGGGCAGGGATATGATTCTTAATCAAGTCTTGAGACACTGCAGAACAGAGACAGAGTCGCTGCAAATTAAAGTTCTGATTAACTTTCATTCTAATGCCATCCGCTCAACAGCATATAGCCTACACTTAAATGATCTGATGTTCTCCTGCTACAACTTTGGTGTTCAACGTGTTGTTTCAGAAATAAAAACAATTAAAGATATTGAAGTTTTAACTTCACTTCACAGCTTTAAGCTAAGAAATATGACTGTTTGCAAAAGGAAATTTGATAATTGAAGGTGTTTTTAAAAGAGGTAAATTATCTTTACAATTTCAGTTCGGTTTGATTCAGATTAAATTAGATGTTCCTTTATCCAGAAGGTGCAACTTAACCACCGACTCGGATCAATTTACCCTTAACCTGGGGTAAAATGAGCCACATAAACATTTTTTTTAATATATAAGAAGCCATATTTTTAGCACCCTTTGTCATAGATGTAGTACTCTGATAATTTAAAACGATAGCAAACACCGTGCAATTACTTTCGATACTTGTATTGTCCTTCTGGTTTTTTTCATCTTGTCTTGATGACCACATAAGTGAAACATGGCTTATCTTACCCCACTCTCCCCTACTGCTGTGAGATACAGTCCTTAGATTGGAAAAAAAAACCCTTCTCTTAATTTTCCTCTTTTAAATGAATTGTAATCGTATGTGATTGACAGTCTTTTTTTCCTCAGTTGTGCAGGTGTCAGTGTGAGGATTGAGCACCACTTTAGCTCTCTCTAGTGGTGCAAAATTTTTTGTTTTTTTCTGAGTGAGATTCACGTAATAAGTAATAAGTATTTACGGTTTTGCTTAATATATAGTCGTTTCATCCTCCAGCCATTAAATGTAATATATGCCAGTTGTTATAATGCATTTAAAATGATTCAATTATATACATACGACATTATGTATTAATATAACAGGAATATCAAGATATCTCTTCTCTAAAGACATTTTTACTGGACCGAGGACAAGACTTGTCACTTGAAGACTAAGGAAGAAAAGATCACAAACTTTGTTTTCATGCCGACTTTAAAGTTTATATTCTACATGTTCAAGGATTGAATGCAGTAAAAAAGACAACAGAAGTATGCTGAGAATTTAATTTTACTGAGAATATAAAAAAGAGTAAATGAATAATAATCCAAAGTAATAGGAATAGATTTAAATATAAAAATACGTTTGTTAACAGTAACAGTTGTATTTATTGTTCTACAGTCTCAGAATTAATAGTAGTTAATAGTTAATTGAAGCAACCAGATTCAGATCATATGAGAAAACACCAGAAGTATATAGACAAAGGCAAATCATTGGAAGACGATGTAATATATGTATAAGAGTGCACATATTCATTGCTCCTAGAGTCCCCTGAACAGGAGGATTAAACTACTCAATAGCATGAGCAGATACACAGATGTTGAGACAGCTGGACTGGAGTCAAAGATGCTGGGAAAGTCATCTGTAGTGACGACCACAGAAGATGGGGTTGTCTGTGATCCAAGTGTAAAAGATCTGGACTCAGCCTTCCATTCATTCAGAGTAAAGGCCAACGTCAAGTTGTCACCTTTAAAAGAAAGAGAGAGAGTGAGAAATTATCATAAATGCTTAAAATAACACATGACAGAGACCTCCCAAAATCAAAATCATATAATGGAGACAACCCACCATTTGTAAAGATGGCTAGGTCAGTGTAATTGGCCCAGCAGCCACTGAACGGGATGGTGGAGTTTCCGTAAAGCCCCGCTGTTAGATTCCCTTTAGCATCTTTGAGCTCAGCTGACATGGTTAGAGTCGTCACACCCACGGACACACAGTCACCCTGAAAACAGACATGCACAAAAAAGATTCTCTCCTTATTCAATACCAGGTGTGATTTCCTAGTAATCACCTGGGCAGGATTGCACCAGCTATTTATTTTTTATTTTTTTATTGGAGAAATATATAGGGTACAGATAAATTAAACAGAAATATCCAGATCCTCCATATTTTCCTTATGTAAACAAAAAATCTATCAAAGTTATAATTCTTCTGCAGATATTGACTATACATTTTACATACATATGTACACAACTACACATACATGCATAGATAACATTCCTATACATGCACATGCCACCTAAGTATATCTATAGTACATAAGTTAACATATGCGCCTATTCCGACATACAGAAAAAAATTAAACAAAGCCCTCTAACCCATCCACCCACCCCTCCGTCTGCCTGATACACACCACACAGGGATAATTTATCTATTAGATCCAACTTAATCAATTGAGTCAGCGTCCCTTTCCTCCATTTCATGGTAAGGACCAGCTATTTCTTACATAAAGGGTCATAAACCCCCCTGTTTCAGCACTGATCACACCTAAGATTTTTTTTAAAAAGTGTTGAGGGTAGGAAGAGGGAAGACAACAACCAATATAACACAGACCTACTACACACTCATTATACAGACAAATTAATATTAAAATATAAGCGGGACTTCCGGTTGACGGCTGATCAGTATGGCGGATTAGTCTTTGAGCTCCTCAAAGTTGGGTTGTACTTTCCCCTGAAATACAAAGTAATTGCTTTTGAAATAGACAAATTTTGTCCGAAAATATGCCAGGGGGAGGCAAGAGAGGGCCTAGGAAAATGCAAGGAGATAAAGAACAGCTAAATTTAGGCGAAGCACATGTGAACGCTGAAATAGAAGATGACGACGGCGAGGCATCAACGCAGACCCTACACGAAACAATGCTAAGTATTAGCAAACAGATAAGTGGCCTACGGACTGAGCTGAAATCGGATCTTGATGCATTCAAAGCAGACATAAAACAAGAGATGAATACTCTTAAACATGACATCAATCAACAACTAACAGTGACAAAGCTAGCGGTGCAGGAACAGAGTGAAAAACTCGAAGAAGCTCAGAATCGCATAGGAGGAATTGAGACTTGGTCAACGGCAGCTAACGACGCGGTCAAACAATTACTTAAGGAGCAAAAGAAGATGCTGGACAAGATTAACGACCTGGAATCAAGGGGGAGAAGGAATAATTTGAGAATTTATGGGGTCCGCGAAGGAGAAGAGGGCAGTTCCACAATGACCTTCGTTGAAAACCTACTTCGAAGTGAAAAGTTGATCAGCGAGGGTACTGACCCGCAAATACAACGAGCTCATCGCTCCCTTGGCCCCAACCCTCCCGCGGATGCTCCCCCGCGATCCATCATCGTGAACTTTCTTGAATTTAAGATCAAGGAGACCGTACTAAAAAACGCGTGGCAAAAAAAGATACTCATACGAGATAAGCCCGTAACGTTTGACCATGACTATACCACGGCAGTGGTGCAACAGCGCCGAGCTTATAAACATATTAAGAGCGCGCTGAAGGCTAAAGGCATCCGATTTCAATCACCTTTCACCAACCTTCGAATCCATTGGGACACGGGCCCACGGTTGTACCACACCCCGGCGGAGGCTTTACGTGAGATGAGAAATCAGGGAATCGAGGTGGAAGAACCCAAGGATCGCGGAGGTCTCGATTCGGCTGTCCTGCTGGACCAGCTGGAGAGCGCATCACCATGGCAACCCGCCCCTCGCCACAGAGACAAGGGAGTTATCAAACGCGTACGCGATCGACTACAGGAGTTTCAACGTTCCCCGCACTAGCTAAATGTCGGCATGTCCTACAAGTGCTTCTCGCTTGTTTATTTTGGGACCATTAACCCACACATAAAACATGTGCTGATTAGATCTACGGTTGTAGTCTACGAAGTTGATGCTACTTTAGGCGTTAGGAATACATTTACCCTACTTTGAGGATGACAAACCTGACCTGGAATGAGTGAAACTCATTTTGCGTTATCACTAGTTCTGGGAGGGGGCCCTCGCTTCGTGCGAGGCTTTTCCCCCTCACTTAATGTTGGGATTACAACCCAGAGTGTACTTTTAGTACCTCATTTTGGAAGTCATTGTGTTCATTCTAAATATACTTCTGTATGTTCATTAGTTCTTTTTCATTGCTTTTTATTTGGGAGGCTTTGGGAGGAGGAAGAGCTACATTTTATTTTTATTATCGGATGATACAAAAACTTGAAATAATGTCACTGAATGTAAACGGTCTTGGGAATGCAATCAAAAGAGCAAGGGTAATGACAAAAATAAAGAAAGAAAATAAACACGTTATCTTTCTACAGGAAACCCATTTGTCACCACAAGAGCACGAGAAATTAAAAAAATTTGGATAC
This sequence comes from Pseudorasbora parva, assembly GCF_024679245.1. Classification (NCBI taxonomy): domain Eukaryota; kingdom Metazoa; phylum Chordata; class Actinopteri; order Cypriniformes; family Gobionidae; genus Pseudorasbora; species Pseudorasbora parva. The sequence continues at coordinate 30,972,786 of NC_090190.1, read as the reverse complement.
GAGAAAATATACCACAGTTCTCATGTTCATAGTCACAAAAGAGGTGTAGCCATCCTCATATCGAAGTCGTTGAAATTTGATACATATAAAGAAATAAAAGACAAAGAGGGGCGCTACGTTATAGTGAAAGGCAAAGTTGAAAGCAGCAAATTGACTTTAGTTTGTATATATGCACCTCCAAATTGTGATAGACACTTTTTTAAAGACTTATTTGATATGATCTCTCTAGAATCTGAGGGAATTTGTATTTGTGGTGGGGACACAACTAGCCAAATCAGAAGTAAAAAATCAATTGGAAAATTTGTAAACACTACACTCAAAGAAACTGGACTTGTAGATGTATGGAGGCTATTACACCCCACACAAAGAGACTATACCCATTATTCTGTCCCGCACTCTGTACATACACGGATTGATTATTTTCTAATGCAAAAGGAAACATGCTACAGAGTGTTGGACTGTAGAATTGGAGTCGCTGATGTTTCTGATCATAATGCAATTTTTTTAACTATCCAAATAGACTCCACACCCAAAAACTCTGTGTGGCGGCTCAATGTGGGTATTCTCAACAATGAGAAAATTGTGAATGATATTAAGCAAGAAATTGATACATTTCTTAGAGAAAATGATAATGGGGAAGTTGACCCTTTAATCCTTTGGGATGCGTTGAAGGCTGTGCTGCGGGGAAAACTAATAGCTATAAATGATGTTTCTTAAAAAACTAAGTTCGGGAGAAGCACGTGCAAATGATCTACCTAATCATGATGTCATTCCAACCAGCTGTCAACAATCAGTAATCCTCATGTCTACCAATCAGCTCAAGTAGAGGATCACATAAATAGCCAGTCAACTCACCAATGTTCCTTGACAAAGTTTGCAGCATCCCTCCACCACCCCGTCTACCTCACACGCACCTGGTTAACTTTCCTAACCAGAGATACGGGGGGAGTACTCTGGGTTCGGGCCAAATACCGAGCTCGGAGCCCTCTCCTCGGACAGCACGCCAAATACGCATACTATTTATTCTATCTGAATTATTTGTAAGTGTGAACTCGTGAACTGCACAACTTAAGAGAGCTAGAAAACAGAAGTACGAAAAATTGATGATTACTTTGAAAGAGCTAGAAAATAAATTCAAGCATAAAAGAGAATTAAATATACAAAAACAGATAAAGGAAGTAAAAATACAAATAGAAGAATTACTTAATCAAGAAGTAGAGAAAAAGGCAAGATACGTCAAGCAAAGTTATTATGAACTTGGTCCCAAGTCAGCAAAGCTACTTGCTCGTAGACTGCGGAAACAATATGCGGATACTGCAATTCACAAAATTAAAAACCCAATATCACAGAAAATTGAAACTAAACCTGAGGAGATTGAAAAGATTTTCAGGGAAGATTATCAAAAACTGTATTCACAAGATGAGACCGTGAACAAGTGGTACATAAGAAATTTCCTTGATTCATTAGATTTACCTAGCATTGGGATGATACAGAACAAAACAATCACCAAAGAGATTTCACTAGAAGAACTAAATAAAGCGCTGGGAAAAATGAAGACTAATAAAACCCCAGGTGGTGATGGGTTTCCTGCGGAGTGGTACAGAAAATTTCGTGACAATCTGAACCCAATTTTATTAAGATCTTTTAACTGGACGATAAAGGAAGGCTGCATTCCACCATCTTGGAAAGAGGCCATTGTGTCGTTGATTCCCAAGGAGGGGAAAGATAGAGAGGATTGTGTTAATTACAGACCCATCTCCATTTTGAATGTGGACTATAAATTGTATACTTCAATTATTGCTAAAAGACTGGAATCATTTGTTACAGAATTGATTGATGAGGATCAATGTGGGTTTATTCCAGCTAGACAAACACAGGATAATATTAGAAGAACTTTACACATACTCGGAAAAATCAACAGAGATAAATCAAGTACAGCTCTTATAAGTTTGGACGCTGAAAAGGCGTTTGACAGGGTGGGGTGGGAATTCCTGTACCAGACGCTTGAAAGATTCGGATTCAATCAAGACTCAATAAAAATTATTAGGGCAATTTATCAGCAGCCTACTGCCAGAATCAAGGTGAATGGGTCTCTAACAGATCGTTTTTTTTTTAGTAGAGGGACGAGGCAAGGCTGCTGTTTGAGCCCCATCCTCTTTGCTCTGTACATTGAACCATTGGCACAGGCTATCAGACAAGAGGAGGGAATAAAGGGTATCACTATGGGACAAATGGAGCACAAAATAGGATTATACGCTGACGATATTATGCTATACTTGCAGGAGTTGGACACCTCTCTCCCTAAACTTTTGGAGATAATTGAACAGTTTCATGTTTGCTCCGGTTATAAACTAAATATCACAAAAACTCAAATGATTCACTTTAATTACTGTCCAGGAGAAGAAATTAAAAATAAATTAAATATAAATTGGAAAACAAAAACACTGAAATATTTAGGCGTAATAATAACAAAAAACCCTGAGCTGCTATACAAAGCAAACTATAAGCCAATAAATAATAACATAAAAAAAGATTTGGAGAGATGGTCGACCTACCCGTTAGATTTTAGTAGCAGAATAACTGTAATAAAAATGAATATTCTGCCAAGGCTCCTGTATTTGTTCCAGTCACTTCCAGTGGAAATACCACTTCAACAATTTGCACAATGGGACAAAATGGTGTCAAGGTTCATATGGGGGGGGAAACGTCCCAGAATACGTCTCTCTACTTTACATCTGCCAAAATAGAAAGGTGGAATGGCTTTGCCAAATTTAAAACTGTACTTTCAAGCTGCACAACTACGACCTTTGTGCCTTTGGTGTGATAACTCTTATATTGCACGATGGAAAGATATTGAGACTTCTGTACCAGGTCATAATGTTCAAACCCTGTTGGGGGAGGAAGGCCTAGATGACACTTTAAGGAAGGGTCTGAATCCTATAGTTAAATTCTCTCTTGAGATATGGTTCTCTTTGATTAAAAAATTGAAACTTAAAAATGATCAAAGAATACTAAAATGGATCGCACTGGACAGGCTCCAGGCTCCACGCTTGAGGACGTCACCGCTTTGTGCGCACTCGTCATTCTTTAGCTCCGCCCACACGATACGCCTTCAGGCACTCGTTTTTTTCCGGTACAGCCCATATTTCTTTTATAAATATAATAAAACTAAAGACTTTTCGGAGATATGAAGGATGCAATACTACTCTATAGGAACTCAAGATTGACATGAGATTGACTGAAACTGAGTGTTTCACCCCACCTTTAAGAATGACTTCAGTGCCGTTCTTTGTTCTTTTTTCAGAGAAAAGCTTAACTCCAAGTCTTCCAGAGTCACGGTCAAAGCTGATTCAAAAGGCCGCCGTTCGCCAGTTTCTGTGTTTACTAGAAGCACGCAAACGCAACTCGGCCGTCGTCATTATGGCCCCGCCCACCGACTCTATCTATGATGTGATTGGCCCAGCAACAGTTAGGGGAATACAGCTCAGAAGGGTATTGAGAGTTGCTAGACGACACTCGCCGGCAGATTAAATTTGATGCCGCTAGGGTGCGTCTAGATTTCTAGGCTAACTACTAACAACAATCATCAACAAATCAAATGAGGAAGAGCATATAAAAGGTCTAATAATATTTCCATTATATTTACGAGCACTGCAATCTCTGAACAAATGACACACATCAGTTTAACACAGAAAGAATAAAGACATAAGTTGTAACTTAGAGCCACTTTATGTCAAAACTAAGCTCCTTACCGGTGCAACCGACCCCTGAAAACTGCATTAAGAATATGTGATGCTAATCTCACCGCTGCGTCCAGAGCCATGATGCTGGGCTGCACACTGAGGGGTCCGGGAGATGATCCAGCCACTGGCTGAACCACCACTACCAGGGATGATACCGTCTTGACCGTCTCCACCGGCTTGTCTTCACGGGTCACCTCCTGAGTGGCCACCTGGGAGAAAAAACGTTACAGTTCAGATATGTTCTGTGCTTTCCAGTACAGCAACTATTAGTGGAGCTTGAGCTGATAAAAAAAATATTAATGGACATTCAGGGTTCTGTTCATACATTTTGGTCCAAAAATAACAAAAATAAGACTATTCAGCATTGTCTTCTCTTCCGCATTTGTTTTCAAACCTCAATTGAAGATTCAAACGGTTATGAATCAGCGGATTGATTCATGATTCGGAATGCCAATGTCACGTGATTTCAGCAGTTTGCCAGTTTGACATGCGATCCGAATCATGATTCATGACCGTTTGATTTGAGGAACACGGAAGAGAAGACAATGTTGAATAATTTTTGTTATTTTTGGACCAAAATTTATTGTCGACGCTTCAAAACAGTCTAACTAACCAACTGATGTCACATATGGACTACTTTGATGATGTTTTCATTACTTTCTGGACGTGGACAGCAAGTGGGCATACACTTACATTCAAAGGACAGAAAGCCCTTGGACTAAATCTAAAATATCTCAAACGGTGTTCCGAGGATGAACAGAGGTCTTATGGGTGTGGAATGATATTAGGGTGAGTCATTAATGAAAGAAATTCATTTTTTGGTGAACTAACCCTTTAATGGTGGATCAATATTCTAAAGTGTTTCCCAGTATTTTAGCAATTCATAAAAGATGATTCACTGTCTGGCCATCTAGGATTTCGGTATAGAAATAAATGTTAAGATCTTGATTTTTCAGTAGTATTACGGTATACCGTGAGTGTATATTAACAATTTGTTTGCTTTTGTCATCTAATAGATTGCTTGGATCCATGCCTCATGATGTCAAACTTAACAAGTAGATTGAAAAGTGAGTATTTTACTGTTTATGGATTGGTCCCATTAACTTCCATTGTGTTTCACCCACATTTTTTCTTGGTCAGTTGAGTTTAATTTGCATAGAACCCAGAATATTCCTTTAACAGTTAACATTTCGATATGCTGCTTGACGTCATTATAACATTTTAAAAGGTTTGATCATGTGAACGGATTAGGATCTTACATTGTTCCAGGACGGGTCACTGGAAGAGGGTGGAGGAGGAATGATGCCCAGGGATGAAACATTGAAGCCGATAGACTGACTCAGATTGCCCGAGACAGCAGCGCGGCCCAAATCGTCAGCAATGTTCTTCAGGACCGCAAACTGTTGGTCTCCTTCTGCAGATGTTATATAAATATTTATATACATATTGTTATCTAAACTCTATATTTTTCATGGATTTTATTCTTGTTCTTACCAGTGGTGCTATTGGTGGATGTCTGAACAGGGGGCTCCCTGATCTCCACCTGCACCGTCAGTCCAGTCGAACGCCTCCTTCTCGCATTAGTGCCCTCACGGATGATGTTGGTGATTCGAATCTTGTTCGCTGGTATTTTCAGAAATAAAGCCAGATTGGTGATAAGATTTGCTCCGAAGAACTCCGCCTCAGTCATGGCAGGGAGGTTGAAGGCCAGGAGTAAAACCGGGGAGGTGCGGATTTGGACCGGCTCTGAGCCACAAAGTAGCACGTTCAACATTTTGTAGTCCTGGTCAAAGAAGTTGGAGCCGTGACTGGAGCTTAAACTGGGAACGTACTGCCCTGAGGATTGCAGAGAGAAATCAAAGTAAGAATGGTTATGTGTTGTTTAGGTTGAAGAATTGACTTCTGGCCTGCAGGGGGAGCTGTATTAACTTGCATTATTGTGCTGTACTATACCTGTATAAGTTGGCTCAAGCAGAGTGTAGTCAGTTTTGCCCGCATTCCACTGAGCATTTGTTGGACCAACCAAACTATTGTTAACGTACACATCCAGCCGTTGAGGGCTTGAGTAAAATACAGCCACCCTGACAGCCTGAGAACAACATAAAATAACTGTTGTCAAGATTCTACAGTAATATTATCAAAGCTAAAATAAAACAAATTATAAAACATTAGAAAAAAGAAACATAAAATAATTACATAATATGTATATATACACATATCTGTATATATGTATATCTTTATATACACACAAAAGTCACAGTAGGGTACCTCTGTTTTGGGGTCATGAGTTCAGTACAACAGGAAAAAGCAACAAATTCTCAATGCTAGGTTTTTTTAAATTGTTATTTTGAATAGACAATAGTGCAAATTAAAGTTTGTTCCCCCGAATTGGAATTTAGTCCCCCTGAGATAGTACAGTACAGCCTCCTTTAGTGTTAAGCAGTAAAGCAGTAAACAGCAATGCAGTCTTGCATAGAATATTTTTTGTATGACTGAAAAAAAAAACATTATTTGGTCACAATCAGCTACAAAACGGAATCTCTTGTGCATCTCTTGTGTTATAAAAGTAAATATAAAATATAAAAATAAAATAAATAGAATAATGAAAAATAAAACTTGCAGAGATTCGTTTTTGCACACCTGTAGTTTTTTTCTGCCTAGCTGCCTCATTATGACAGCAGAAACTTAAAATACTCCAACATTTATGGGCATACAGATAACAGTAATTCGTAATTCATCTTTCGAAACTGCAAAGGATGTTTTTTTATTTGTGTACACTTACAATAAATACAAAGCATGTTGCTTTTGTAAAATAAAGAAAACAATAAGTATGCTGCTTTCGTTCCGGTTTCCTTTCCGTGAAGTTTGTTGAGCACAACACAAAAATGATTTGAAACTCAGAGTATAAGATACTAGCAAGCTCTTGCATGTCATCTGAACTCTTGTTTTGGATTAGTGTACAGACCATCTTTTCCTCTATTGCCGTTTCCTGTTGTGGCAGTTAGCAAACAGCGTAGCATTACCATCCATGTCCCATTCTGGATTGGAGTGTGGATAGTCTGTGACTGACTGTATTCGTCATCTGACTGTATGCACCAAACCGCGGCATCCATACCATGATGGTTTGAGATGAAAACATTTACTGTTACACCCTTATAATTGCAGGCTTCCATTCTCATTTATTTTGATTTTATTCATTTTAGGATTCATTCCCAACTAGCCTATTAATGTTCCTGGAGTGTGCTTTGGTTTAAATGTTGTTGTTTTAAAGTAATAAAATATTAACAAATATATAAAGTAATATAACATAAATATACATCAATTAATTAATAAACTACTGATTTCTATGTTCTTATTTACTATATTATTTTACATGATATTTGTTAATTAATACATTATTATAATTATTATTATACATTATTTCATAAATATCATATGTTTGTATATATTTGTGTATTATGTATCAATCTCATAAATTCCCAAACCACGTGTTTTAATGGTTGGAACAATGGTCAAAATGTGCACAATTCAGAAAAACAAATAAGAAAAAAAGAAAAAATCTTTAAAAATCTTTAAAAAATAATTTAGAAGACAAAATGGAAATAATATGTGATATTTTTAACAACATAATTCAAAATAAATTTGTTAAAGATTCTTTTTGTTTTTTTTCTTCTAATATGCCGTTTGTCGTTCTAAATTTTGTATAATTCTGTATGCATTTTGTGTCTATTGTCAGTACAATGCATCTTACTAACCTCTGATGGTCCAGCATTCAGTAGCATTAGTCTCAGCTTCTGTGGTGTTGTGCTGGTGAAATAGATGTCAAAGGATTTATTAGTGGCCACAATGGCGTGGAAGAGAGATACTCGCTTCTGACACGTGTAGCCGGCGCACCAGCCGTGGTCTTGTGGGCCTGAAACAAGATATTCGCAGTAAGATTAAAATCCACCATACACAATGAAATACAGGTCCTTCTCAAAAAAATAGCATATTTTGATAAAGTTCATTATTTTCCATAATGTAATGATAAAAATTAAACTTTTATATATTTTAGATTCATTGCACACCAACTGAAATATTTCAGGTCTTTTATTGTTTTAATACTGATGATTTTGGCATACAGCTCATGAAAATCTAAAAAAATTAGCATATTTCATCCGACCAATAAAAGAAAAGTGTTTTTACTACACAAAAAAAGTCAACCTTCAAATAATTATGTTCATTTATGCACTCAATACTTGGTCGGGAATCCTTTTGTAGAAATGACTGCTTCAACGCGGCGTGGCATGGAGGCGATCAGCCTGTGGCACTGCTGAGGTGTTCTGGAGGCCCAGGATGCTTCGATAGCGGCCTTAACCTCATCAAGAGTGTTGGGTCTTGCGTCTCTCAACTTTCTCTTCACAATATCCCACAGATTCTCTATGGGGTTCAGGTCAGGAGAGTTGGCAGGCCAGTTGAGCACAGTAATACCATGGTCAGTAAACCATTTACCAGTGGTTTTGGCACTGTGAGCAGGTGCCAGGTCGTGCTGAAAAACGAAATCTTCATCTCCATAAAGCTTGAAGTGCTCCAAAATCTCCTGATAGCTAGCTGCATTGACCCTGCCGTTGATAAAACACAGTGGACCAACACCAGCAGCTGACATGGCACCCCAGACCATTACTGACTGTGGGTACTTGACACTGGACTTCAGGCATTTTGGCATTTTCTTCTCCCCGGTCTTCCTCCAGACTCTGGCACCTTGATTTCCGAATGACATGCAAAATTTGCTTTCATCCGAAAAAAGAACTTTGGACCACTAAGCAACAGTCCAGTGCTGCTTCTGTATAGCCCAAAAGTGGCTTGACCTGGGGAGTGCGGCACCTGTAACCCATTTCCTGCACACGCCTGTGCACGGTGGCTCTGGATGTTTCTACACCAGACTCAGTCCACTGCTTCCGCAGGTCCCCCAAGGTCTGGAATCAGTCCTTCTCCACAATCTTCCTCAGGGTCCGGTCACCTCTTCTCGTTGTGCAGTGTTTTTTGCCACACTTTTTCCTTCCCACAGACTTCCCACTGAGGTGCCTTGATACAGCACTCTGGGAACAGCCTGTTCGTTCAGAAATTTCTTTCTGTGTCTTGCCCTCTCGCTTGAGGGTGTCAATGATGGCCTTCTGGACAGCAGTCAGGTCGGCAGTCTTACCCATTATTGCCGTTTTGAGTAATGAACCAGGCTGGGAGTTTTTAAAAGCCTCCGGAATCTTTTGCAGGTGTTTAGAGTTAATTAATTGATTCAGAGGATTAGGTTAATAGCTCGTTTAGAGAACCTTTTCATGATATGCTAATTTTTTGAGATAGGAATTTTGGGTTTTCATGAGCTGTATGCCAAAATCATCAGTATTAAAACAATAAAAGACCTGAAATATTTCAGTTGGTGTGCAATGAATCTAAAATATATAAAAGTTAAATTTTTATCATTACATTATGGAAATATAATGAACTTCATCACAATATGCTAATTTTTTGAGAAGGACCTGTATTTTCTGCTTGTATAAAATCATAAACTATATTATGCATAAATTAGTAGGTGGTACAATGGGATGTATGAGTCATACCGTTCACCAAATCCACATATTTGTCCCCCAGGATGGCTACAGGTGAAAGACGTCTGGTCTCTGTGTCTGCATCCAAACTTTCGATGACCAGCATCCTGTAGTTGAGCCCAAAGCACTTGTAGCTCTGCCAGGTGTTCATGTACGTACAGGTGTCTCTGATCACACCTGCACAGGTAAAACAGTCATACCATTCGTTAAAATAATCTCTATCATTTTAAGTCCTCTCTCTTAGATCACCGTTAAAGAAGAACAGCTACCAGATGTACTGTACCTTTGTAAGGAGCGATTTGATCCACTGGTATCCGGCTGCCGTTGAGAGAGGTGAGCATGACTTTAGGGATGCGGTAATCGCCCAGTCCATGTCGGGGATCTCCGTTCCACTCGAACTCAGACTGGGGCACCACTGCTCCTACTGCACCCAGGAAACTGCCATCCAGATCTTTCAACATTGTCTTTTTCTTAGCGTCACAGTCCATGTCCACACAATCTGATGGGTTCACCTTACTGAGACGAGAGAGAATAAAATAATTCAATGGTGTTCTCTCATTCTTGTCTTCTTAATAATGTTTCTTGTTTGTTCTTTTAGGACTTCTTTTACTCCCACTTCCCTTTACAAATTATAATGTTCTATGTCAATGCAAGTTAATTAACAGTAATGTTTGATATGATTTGAAATATTTCTGGCCTACAATGGCCTCCATCCAAAGGTATATTCCTATTGTTAAGTCATATCTCCATTTGTGGAATTTTTTGTCTTGGTCTGAATATTTCAAAACTAACAAAGCAAAAGGCTCAGGTGTGATGCTGTAGCCAGAGCCTGTAATGCTGAGTGTCCTCCAGTAGTAAATTGCATTGTATACATTGTTACCACAAATCTACTTTTAGACTAGTAAGGACTAAAGTCCAGCTTTGAGTGGAGCTTAGGGCACACCAACTATTTTAGAAATATTGATTGACCAACCAAAATAGGGTGAGCCTTACCTCTGTTTAATGTAATGTTATTCAAGCTAAAGTGACCATGGGAAACCATGGCATGGCCAAACCAAACCAAAGCTGCTATCAGACAAAGTAAAAGGCTTATATCTGTAGTAGTGATTGTGACCTCTAACTAGAGATAGTGTTGCATACGAATCTATAGGGACTAAACAATACACTTTTAGAGAGAGCAAACACTGGAGTGACCATCTAAATAGTATAGTCCTCTGTCTAGAGTGACCAAGACTGGCGAGTTTCCAACCGTGGGATCGGCATAAAAGAACAGCCTGCGCGACATTGGTATCTGAATGATCGAGTATAGTAAGAGCAAAAAGTTTAATAGAATAATCAAGTGTCTAGATAAATTATTATATAAATGGTCAATAACCAATTGGCATTTCAACCTAAATTTGAACTTGAAGTTGTGATGGAGTAGATAAAAGTTTAATTGGAATTAAATTACTTTGCGCAATGAAAATAAACAATACGCAGGAATTCTTCACCCGCTCTATTGGAAACCATCATTGGACCATCATTGTGCCTTATTCAGTGTTATCTTTGTGATATGACATTGACTATAAGCTTTTAGTTTACCTCAAATCGGGCCGATGAATGTATGCCAGAGCATCCTCTGTGCTGTTTATCTTGGCTATCCTCTCAACACTGATTGGATGTTGTAGATCCTCATTTCCCGGGTTGGTCATGAACATGTAATTTGTCTCTTTTAAGCACACACTCTTGAACCCAACAAAAGTTGTGTCTAGTAACATAAACAGACATAAACAGTACAGATCAAATATACTATATACAGTAGAGATCAAAGTTAGAGAACAACATACAATTTCCTAAATTACAAGGTCACTGCTTAGTCCTTTTTGAAATTACCCTAACAGGAGCAGAAGGGCAGTTTTTTTTTTTTTTTTAGCATATTTCACACGTTAAATATATTCTGAAGTACAGTACATACAACTTAAATAAGACAATTGAAAAATAACGCTGGTCAAAATTAGAGAACACTTTCAAATACCTGGTGCTAATTTCCGTAATAATCTGCCAAACCCTATTTAATTGAAGCAAACTTTCCAATTTTCACTGACGTTGCAAGATGGAAAGCCGCTCTAAGGTGACTTAAACCCTATGGATGACCCTTTCAGCTATTGTAAAAGAAGTTGGTCATTCCAAATCTGTAATTTCTAGAATATTGAGGCTTTACAAAGACACTAATTCATTTAAGTACCCCAAAAGGTACACAAGACCAATGCATGAGAGGACAGGACAATACAGAGACTTTCAATGGGGAATCAGTATAACACTGCGGCTGGAATTACTCGCCAGTTCAGAGCTGAACACAGTAAGGATCTGTTTTACCATACAGTGTCTTGTCATTTCAGAGAATTCAGACTGAAAGCTCACTCTGCAGCAACCAAGCCTCTTATCAGCAGAAAGAATCAAAAGGCTAGACTAACCTTTGCTGAGGAGCATGTTGTGTGAACAGAGGAGAACTGGTAATTTTAGTGATAATGCAAGTTTAATTTATTCAGGTCCGATGGGAAACATTATGTTCGGCATCAAACTGGGGAAAGATTGAACCCAAAGTGCCCAAAGAAGTCAGTGAAAGGTGGAGGAGGACGTGGCATGGTTTTGGGAATGTTTCTGCAGCAGGAGTTGGGCCTATTATACAACTATGGCAGAACCTCAGAACCTGTTTATCGGAACCTCCTTCGGCAACATGTGGTTCCTTCACTGCGAGCATCTCCCAATCAGCCCGCAATTTTTATGCAAGACAATGCCCCCTATCACACTGTAAAACAGGTAAAGCAGTTCCTTGAACGTGAGAACATTGAAATAATCAAATGGCCAGCACAGAGTATGATCTAAACCCCATTGAAAATCTATGTAAAATCATTGGCAACAAAGTTATGGCTAAGAAACCCACTACAGTTACCGAACTGTGGAAGAGACTGGAAGAAGAGTGGACTAAGATCACACCGGAGCAGTGTGAGTAGTGATGTCCTGTTGCTGCAGATGTGCTGAGCTCATTCAAAGCAAGCGTCTTTATACCTCCTACTAATTTTTGACTGCTATAAGCATCAAATTTTAGTTGCAATGTTGTTGTTTTTGTGCTGCATTGGTTATTGTTCTCTAATTTTGATCACAGTGTTTTTGACATAATAAAGGTTTTTGTTGAAGTACCTTGGTATTTTGTAAAACATGCTAGCAGAACAATGGTATACCCACAGCTAATCTTCCTTCAAATTTCCACCAATGAATATCAACAATATTTCTGAGAAAAATCTAATGTTTCTAAAATTTTCTCTAATTTTGATCTCCATTGTATTTATGTATATATATTATTATTATTTTTTATTATGATTTTTTTATGCCATCTAGAAAGTTTTAAACTGAAGATTCATACAAATTTTTGAAGGAATGTGACTCACCAGAGACAGTCATTAGACCAGCTATGGCATTGTAGCTCATCAGTCCAGGGTGAGGCTTTTGTGGTGCATTATTGTGGCTAGATTCAAATGTCGGCCAAGAAATTCCAGACCTTCCACCTGTTGCACACAGAAAAATGCAATTAGAATCAGTATGGAAAATGGATCAGTTACATCAAACAAATGTATTCAGTTGTGCATGGATGATTCTTTAATATATATTGTACCATTGGGGGGGCGAGGGGCCCTGTGGCTTTGGCTAAGCATAATGTAGGTCATGGTCGTGGACAGACTGTCAAAACAGCTGAAGTTGGGGCTGCTGCCCACAATAAGGGCACCCTGTAAAGATGATTTTTGAAAAATGTAACAAAATAATTAACAGTATAAGAATCCTTTATTCTCTTCAGACCCATTCACACTGCACAGAGAGATGCCGACCAATGCTGACAATCACCAGATTACAGTATTTTACTTTTCAGACATTCCAAATCCCCAACAAATGCAGATTCAACATGTTCAATTGACAAAAATGAAAGTCAACTGATGCCACGTGGGGTAACAGACTGAAACGACAAAGTGTATGTTGCTGCAGTTTGAATTGGCCTTTATTTTTGACCGAAGAGACATAGTGTGTCCTTACCTGTACACGGACTATTTTGTCAGAGTATGCGTGGCTGAGTGAGGGAGGACTGTAGATGAGAGACATGATACCCATTCCATTATCAATCAGACTCACGTTAGAAACCAACACGTTCATGGATACCTGGAATGGGATGGAGGAGAGGAAAACATTAGGGCTCACCAGTCCAGTATAGTGCATTTGTGTAACTAGAAATTAATAATTTATCTGACCAATAAAACACTTGGCTTTGCAGTTACTTTAGGGTATTATAGTAGTAAGTTTGCAGATCCTTTATCATACTTGAACATAAATGCCAAAATCAAAGCTCCTCCAGACAGTGAAGCCCTGGATTTGAGAGCAACCAGCAAGTCCATCTTTATTCATGTAGAGTCCGTACAGACCACCGTGCGCCTCATTCTGACTCCATTGAGCAACTGAATTTGGAGATCCTTTTGACATATTGTTGGAATACGTGAATAAATTCGTAATAAAGTTAGTAGTAAAAAATAATAATTTAATAGCATAGTAAATCGTAATATTTAGCAATTTTCAAAATTAATATTTTTTTACTATACATTATAATATTGTGATGCCTTAATAAAATGAAAACAATTTTTTTATATATATTTTATTTTATGTATAATTATTTTTGAAAATAATTATTGGCTTCTATACCTGGGCATGGTTCCCCATCAATTCGGAATCCCACTCGTTCATAGCCAGCAACAATATTTCCTTGAAGAATTGCATTGGTTGCCTCACTCACCTACAACATCAACAGTAAATCAGTTATTTAACTTGTACTAATCTATTCAGCCAGTCAAATAAAAATCAAAAAACAGATTTTTGTGTACCATGTACACAAAATGATGTACCATGGTAATATTGTGGGATTTACCATTCTTGTACCATGGTGTGCCATCAAAAAAAAAAAAAAAAAAGTGTTCTTCAAGGGTTACCTCAATGGCTGCATTCCATTCTAAGTTAAATTCCTCCGCTCTGCCGTTGTACGATCCAGGCCACAGTGTCAGGGTAACCAAGTTCCTCCGGATGGCATTACTGTCACCCCAGATTCTGATTCCTTGGGAAATTTGAATAATAATTCCAGAACAGAAAAGTGCTTAATCATATTCCATAATGATTACATTTTGTTTAATAGTATTTTCTTTTTGTGCAAAGAGTGAAGCTGCTAATGAATCTGCACCTTCTCCAACAGTGTGATGGATCACGTTGTCATCAATGTTCAATCCATCTGTTCCAAAAACACCAATAGCAGGAGCAAAGCCATCATGGAAAGCGCATCCCTTGACATAAGACTCACCAACCACCTAAAAATATTGTGACAGTGAGTATTTGAAAGGAACGTGTGAAAATCAGGAATGGACATGTACTGTATCAAGACTTTCTCTCACCCCTCCCAGGTTATAAAACACCAGCGAGTAACGTGGGTCTGACGGGTCGTTCCATCCTTCCTGCCCGGTGAGGTAGAATTGAACATTTCTGATCTGTGCTTTTCCTGTAAGGCAAGTCATCATCAGATTTAGTGATTTTTTTTTAACTTACATCGTAAGTAAATAAGTAATTACTTACATTGTGCTGAAAAAAGTTTAATTAGCCTGATGTAATGTGCAAATACAGTAATATAATTTTGACATGAACTTGAAGACTTAAAACAAAACTTTATTATTGTTTCTGCTTTCTCTCATCTTCCAGGTAATTAATACATTAATCCATTTTCATTAATAAATCATATAAACATTTGTACATTAAATGTCTCATTTAATTAAATGCATCAATTTATGTAAGACTGTTTTTTCGTCATGTGATTCGTCATAATTGTGTTTCATGAATGTGAGTATTTCATAAAGATTATACCTCTGTAATCGATCCCTCCACTGGAGAAGGTTCCCACCAGAACTCTTGCTCCATAAGACTGCGAGTACATTTCTGGATACTCCTGACCAATGATCTTGATGTTCCTGGTCAGTAAAGCCACATTACCTGCAAGCTGATAACTTCTTGAAGTACCTGGCACACTGTAGCTCTCCCCTATATGGCCAAATACATTTGATATTAATTGAATCAATTTTTTTAAAAGAAGAAGTTAAACTTTTTATTCAGAAGGCATGCATTTAATCAATAGTGACAGTAAAGGCATTTCAAATGTTACTTTATGTATTTCTATATGTAAAAATCTATCATGGTCATCATCATCATCATCATCATCATCATCATCATCATCATCATCATCATCATCATCAGCAGCAGCAGCATATTAGAATGAAGGCTGGCATAATTGTTGCTTAAATTTAGCTTTGATATGACATATGAATAAATGACACTACATTAATAAAATATTACAAATAAATATTAATTTGTGAAATTTGTGAAATTTTTATTCATGGAAAGCCCCTTGAGATGCAACATCTCGTTTTCAAGGGGGACCAAAATAATCTGTGTAATAATCTGTGTACCTATTTTTAACAGCTTATTGATACAGCATAATGCCTGTTATCGCTATGATGGAATTATCTATAATCTAGGCCACTAACCGATGTGTGTGTATGATAAAGGCTCGTCCAGAGTCAGTGTGCGGCCATAATCTGAGATTGCAGAGATGGTGCGGATTTCTGTCTCCTGAGGGTCATAGCTGGTGGTGGACAGCAGGATCTTCTCCCCAACCTGGAGGGAATAAAAGACGGTTGTATTCAAACAACGAGAATAATGGGTTAGAGTACAAATGCAGCTTGTTATCTAAATTATCTTAAAGCTTGTTATCACCAAATCACAAAATGTGTTTAAATTTTTCTCTTAAAGGTGCAGTGTTTGAATTTTAGTGGCATCTAGAAGTGAGGTTGTGAATTGCATCACTCAACGCAAACCCCTCTCTTTCGGAGCACATAGAGAAACAGGAGGGGCTGACACAGGACAAAAATGTCATCATCGGAGAGCGCAGAGAGTGACTAGCACTCTGTAGAGAAGTTTGTCCATTTAGGGCTACTGTAAAGACATGACACCGCAAAATGGCAATTTCACAGTAAAAATGATATCATACACCCACAATGTATGTTGATAGAAATGGCTCAATCTAAGGTAATAAAAACGTAATGGTTCATTATGTAAGGTCTCCATACTCCACTAAAAACATAGTTATGAAAATGATATTGCATTTCTGTCAATAGATCCTCATAAATACTACACACTGAACCTTTAAGGTCTTATTTTTCAAAAAGCTTCTGACCTTCCAGTCCACAGATTCCTGTAGAGAGAGAGTGCGGTTTCCTGCCTGGGACGTGCTAGCCAACTTGGTGTGATATACATTGTGCGGCATACCATAAAGTTCAAGAGATCCAAACACACCTAGAAGACAATGTTCCCACTCAAATCAAAACTTTTAAGTTACTAAAAAAAATGAGAGGAACGTCTCTGATGCAGATACAATCAATAATGAGATTTTTTGTTTTAATGTTGATTTACCTAGAACTTTGGACCCTTGGTTTGGTCCAGATGGTAATAGCCAGTCTGGTGTGGAATGGCTTCCTCTAAGTATGATCTGTAGTTGACCTCTGAAGGGTTCATTAGGCCACCCCGCTATCAGACGTCCACCCTAATTGGATTGAACATGTACATAAAAAATTGTTTTAATTATGGACAAAAGTAAGTGAAATTAGCACACAGGAGTCAGTGGTTCTGATTTGATGCTCTGATCCTAGGATATCTATAGCAGTAAGATGCAGTTTGAATGTAATCATGTGCTTACTTGAACGGAGATGTATGTGGCATTCAAAACAATGTTATTAAATTGAGAAACACTGCTGGTGGAGGTGCCATTGTTTGTGTCTGGAATCTCCAGAACTCCAACTATTTTCAGCTTGTTCAGGGA
Organism: Pseudorasbora parva; assembly: GCF_024679245.1. NCBI lineage: Eukaryota > Metazoa > Chordata > Actinopteri > Cypriniformes > Gobionidae > Pseudorasbora > Pseudorasbora parva. The sequence continues at coordinate 30,955,531 of NC_090190.1, read as the reverse complement.
GGGGGCTACAACATCCAGAACCATCCAAATGCCTTCAAGACAGAATGGGACATTTTTCATTATTTTTGGCCACTATAGGGTTTAAAATGCCCCTATTATTCTATTTGTTTGGAGGTCCCCTAGAATAGCTTTACAAAAACAAAAACAAAATCTTGTAGTATACTCTGTACATCATCTCTTTTCTCAAAGTGTTTCAAAAGGATTCAGTCTCACTAACCCTCTCCTTTCCGAGAGCCTACTCTGCTATAATATGTCAGAGGGCCCAGTCTATTGTGCAAGTGGATTTGAATTTGCAGCACAGAAAACAGCGTCTTCTCAACAGGTCAGCAACATGAACCAAAAACTTCCAGACCTGAGCTTCAACTACAGTCAATTACAGGTCAAAGTAGATGTTCTTCTCAAGTAGCCAATGAAGACTGTAGGCTATGATTATGCAATTCTATTAGAAGTCTACGTAGGTTAGTTAAGAAATGAAGGTTGGAATACTGACAACTAATTTCAGGCAGGTCAGAATCGGTTCTCTCTTTTAGCAGACATCAACTAGTAGACGACTTTTAAAAGACAAACAATTTATCGTCTACTTTGATCTTTTAAACTTTGTGTACCTTTTACGTCCAGAAATTGCATTTAGTACTGCTGAACAGTTTTTTCTATCTGTCATTGCTTAGAATATGTCACATTAGAGATGCTTACCAGATGAAATGACCACATCAGAACCTTCTTGTGGCACACTGAAGTTATTCTCTGAGCTTGACCGCCAAAATGATGTGTTCGACCAGAGACTAAACCCAAAAGGATGTTTTTTATTAGCAAAGTTAATAGATACAATAGATTGTTATTATTATTATTATAGAAGAGTGGTTCTCTATAAATGTGGTGTGTGGTAACATACACATAGTTTGTAGGTCTGCGGCCAGTTGTGTTGGCTGGATTGACTACAGGACCAGGTGGAGAGGTAGGTTGAATACAGTTGGGATAGTAACACTGATACACTCTGAAGTCCAATGATCTGTCAACAGTTGAGCGGTCCACACTGTTCCTCCTCCTCCGACTAGTCACACGGTCTCTTCCAGACACTGTAGACACAAACTCAAAATCTAATTTTGTTTGCACAGTACTGAACAGCTTTGAGCATGATACTGTGTGTGTCCTCTTTAAATACAAAGATAGCATAGATGTCTTGGGTGGATAGATGAGTAGTTTTACCCATGTAATAGAGGCTTCTGGATGACTGGTTGAAGTACCAGTCCCCATTTACATTCGCAGTGGGGTTTAGGGGCAGGGAGGAACCATTCCTGTCATCTATAATGCGGAAGCGGTCAGGTGTCTGAGTCAGGTTGTGATTCATGATTATATAATTTGCTGGCTGTCATGGAGAAAGAGAGGAAAACGTACTTTATAAATACTAATTTTTTTATTGACCAGGCTGTAATTCAAAATGCCAAAAAAATAAAAATAAATAAGTTTTATTTAAAAGTATATAGAATTATTTAGTAATGTGTAGTGTGCACACTTTACCTGAAAACCGTAGACCATTCCATTGTATGAGATATTGGAGATTTGGGAAGCACTATCAAAATACCAGTTATAAGTTTGGCCAGTTGGCAGCATTGCCATCCATCCAAATGTGTGGGTCACAAGTTTTTCAAGGAAAGGAAGCACACATCTCCCTAAAGAGAGGTATGACAGTGAGAGTTGTTATACCAACAAAAATGCTTTCTAAACATCACCGCTCACTTCAACCCAACAAACACAGAGTGCTCCCGAATGTTAATGTATGGAATCTTTAGTTATTTTTTTTAGAATCATTGACAATTGATCAGCAATCGTTTCTGTTTGGCTCAGGGGAACAACACACACGCGTTTCCTTGACAAATCAATGCAGTTTTTTTAATGATGCGTCCATGCTTGCTACGGAGCCTCTGAATGATCACTCACAAGAAATGTGATACTTCTGAAAAGGTGAGATTCTCCTCTTCACGGTGCAGCATACAGATTGGATTAGCGGTTTAAAAGTTATTAAACATTTTAAAATGATAGTTATTTTTAGCCATGGGCGGCTGTCTCTGTCTTTAAGGGTTAAAGTTCATGTTTATGTAAAGGCAGGCATCCCAAACCTTTTAGCAATAAAGTGTGTATATATTTGGGAGCTTGCATCTGCCAGTAGAACAGAGGTCACTGATGGGCAGTCTATCTGTAGGAAAAGCCTCATCTGTTACTCTCCTCCTGGTAAGACTGCAATGGGCAACCAGGTTTCACCAGTGCCAGGTCTTATTGGACTCTGGAACTTAAGGTAATTTTTTGGATTCTTTAATTCCCCTCACCCACAAGATTTCAGAGATAACCCACCACAAGATTTTTTGATCACCGACTCTCCGCTGGTTTCCATCGTCCTTGGTCATCCCTGGTTGGAGCTACATATTCCCAAGGTTGACTGGGGCCAGAGTTCTATTTCTGCATGGAGCAATCAGTGCTATGGCTTGTCTTGTGTCTGCCTGTTCATCTAGGTCTCGTCCTGTGTTACAGGATGAGTCGTGGATTTGTCAAATGTGCCCAAGGAGTACCTCAACCTGAAGGAAGAGTTCAGTAAGTCCAGGGCCGCTTCTCTACCTCTGCATCGCCCTTATGACTGTGCTATATAGTTACTGTCACCTCTGTCTCCACCCAAGGGCAAGTTAAATAGGCCTGTTCCAGAAATGGAGGCCATAGAAATACATTTCTGATTCTCTAAGCAACCGCGTTCATCCACCCCTCTTCTCCAGCGGGGGTGGGTTTCTTTTTTTGTGTGGGTAAAAAGGATGGTTCTCTGCAACCTTGTATTGATTACCGAGGGCTGGACAACATCACGGTCAATAATCCTTATCCTTTGCCATTAATGTCTTCAACCTTTGAGAGGTTGCAGGGAGCATCTGTATTCACAAAATTGTATTCACGGAATGCTTATCATATGGTTCTCATAAGGGAGTGGAATGAGTGGAAGACTGCGTTTAATACCCCCAGGGGCCATTTGAACATTTGGGTCATGCATTTCGGGCTGTCCAACTCCCCTGCGGTCTTCCAACCACTCGTCAATGATGTGCTGAGAAATATAGTAGATCAGTTTATGTCTACCTGGACGACATACTGATATTTTCTTCTTCTCTCCAGGAGCATGTTCAGCACGTCAGACGAGTGCTCCAAAGGTTGTTAGAGAATGGTCTTTTTTTCAAGGCGGAGAAATGCGCTTTTCATGCAGTCTGTTCCTTTCCAAGGGTATATCATCTCATCCAAGGGAATGCTCATGGATGCTGAAAAGGGTAAGTCTGTGGTAGATTTGCCACATCTAGATTCCCGTAAGGCCCTACAGAGGCCTTCTGTGTTTGCCAATTTTTACCAACGTTTTATTCCTGATTTCAGCCATGTAGCCGATCCTCTGACAGCTTTGACCTCCTCTGGAACAACGTCCAGGTGGTCTGGTGCAGCCAAAGCTGGATTTTCCAAACTTAAAAGCTGCTTTGTTTCGGCTCCAATTCTGATTGCCCCGATCCATCACGTCAAGTAGGTGCATTTTTTCCCCAACGCTCTTCCTCGGATGACAAGTTTTTGTCCCGTCGTTTATCACCAGCCAAACATAACTATGACATTGGTAACAGTCATATTGCTCCAATGTAGCATGCCATCCAGTTAACCATACCAGTTTTTTGGTCAAGCTACGATTCTGGTTGCCGGGGATAGTTTGTGACATTCAAAGTTTTGTTTTGGCCTGTTGGATTTGTGCTTGTGGTAAGACTTCCAATCGATCTCAGGGTGGGTTACTCCAACTGCTGTCTGTCCCTTCAAGACCCTGGTCCCACATAGCGCTTGATTTTGTCACCACCCTCCCAGGGCAAGGCGGTCATTTTAACCGTAGTAGACCAGTTCTCGAAGGCTCATTTCTCATCTCGAAGGTTCTTGACTCATTTCAATAAGTTTGCTCCCAAATTCATTGGTCCGTTCCCTGTCACCAAAATGATTAGCCTAGAAATCTAGATGCACCCTAGCAGCAGTAAATCTAATCTGCCACGAGTGTAGTCTAGCAACTCTCAATAGACTTCTGATTTGGAAAAACCACACTCTGGTCAGGCCAATCACATTGCGTAGAGTTGGTGGGCTGGCTTAATATAAATGACAGCAGAGTTGCGTGCTACTTGTGAACAAAGAAACTGGCGAACAGCAGTCTTTTGAATCGGCTTTGCCCACAACTCTGGAAGACTTCTTGTTAAGCTTTTCTTTGAGAAAAGAACAAAGCACGGCACTAAAATCATTCTTAAGAAGGGAAGATGTGTTCGAGTTTTGCCGACCGGATACAGTGAAAGTTTAATCTTTCAACGAGCTCCGCTTCACGTTACTCTGGTTAGTTGTAGCGCTGTCCTACTGCGTGCAGAGGGAGTTTGAAAGACAAACGTTTATCCCGCCCCTTGGATTAAGTCCTGTCAATGATGAGTTCCCAGACCCAACATCTTGATATGGGTCTGGCTTGTCAGGTTACAAAATTATTAGTCCGGTGACAGTCCGCCTCTAACTGCCTCCTGCGTACAGGAGGATTCATCCTGTTTTTCATGTGTCCAAATTAAAGCCCATTTTTCATTCACATATCAATCCGCCTGCCCTGGCTTTTTGGGGCATTATTTGTGAATGACCCTTAAGATTTTTCACTAAGAATTTCATTCTGTAAACCAAAAAAGTTACTAAAGAAAGAGTCAATTGTATAGAAACATGTCTAACATATGCATACACATTGTTTTTAATGGCTCAATTGCCCAGAATATTTCACCCTACCATACGAGTTGGTCAGAATCACATCTTTTGCTTTAAGTGAAGGGGGTGAGGGATTGTTGACCACCAAGCGGTGGAAGTTAATGGTGTTGTCACAGACTGCAGCAGGGACGCCAACACTCCACTCTGTTCCCGGAAAGCAGCGTCTCGGATCAAGTAGGTTATTCCTTGGTACCACCTTGTAGCTAATGTTGCCTTTTCAGAAATATAAAATATTTATATTCATTATTAGTTACCAATGCTTCATCATTGTAAAGTTTGAGTTTTAATATGCCAATAAACCTACGAATCCATTAAGATCTTATACATTTTTTTTCAAGTTATAGATCTATATATTATACTGTCTATAATACCTGTCAGAGACCCATCAGAATCTACTAGCGCCACCTCATGCTCCCATCTGAACCAGGCCTTGTTGGGTGACTGATAGAACTGGATCCCACTGAACCTTGCGCTCCAGCCTCCACAGCGGAACAAGCAGGTTCCAACTATTTCTGCCACCCCAACTGCAGCACACGATGGACGGTTGAAGTTCACAAACTTTGTGTTGATGACGCTCATACCATCATCCAGGGGCAGGACGACACCACGAGCAGTGCAGTAGTCACTCCCCAGTCTCAACTCATCTACATGGCCCACCATGGTGCTGTTGACCACGGCGGCCCCTCCATCCAGTCCCCATCCACTGACATACGGCTGGATGATCCTCTTGGCCTCCACTCCTGCCTTCTCATTATTGACCATTAGGAACTCACTGAACTGGACTGCTCCTACATTCACCCACTCAGCACCTTTCTCATTGTTCCAGGAAGTGAAGCGGCGGAAGACTGCTGGCGCTGGTGTAGAGGAGCTGCAGCTGCCAGTACGCATTGGGAAATACTCTTGGAAGATCCACAAGCCAAACCAGCCCTGTGAATGCACCGTATTGTTGAAGAACTCTCCTAGTGGTACTCTCTTCTGACAGATGTTGACATCATACGAAGGGCCATCTGGATGATCATGCATGCGGTACCAGAAGCCGAAGTGCGTCCCACCAGCTGCGACATTGTGCCTAATAATGTTATTAGGGTTGGTGACCCAGTATGCAGCTGGAGTTACGTCGTCATTTAGCAAACTGGTGCTCTGTTTTACAAATATTGCCAGATTGTACTGGAGAATGTTGCCGGTCTCAATGCCGTCCTCGATAAAGAAGGCTCCGCCCATGATATTGTAGATGACGTTACGCTCCACCAGCAGGTTGTGGGTGTTGTGGATGGTGATGGCACGGTTGTAGGACTGGTGGATCCCACATCCACGAACGTAAGACTTAAACTTAACATCACCCATTAGATGCCAGTGGATTGGGTAACGTCCCAGACGGAACGCTTGTCCAACATTGAAGAGCTAAAGGAGGACAAGGATAAACATAATACCATGATTGAATTTTATAGAAAATATTTAGTCTTAAAGGTCTCTAAGAGTTTTGAAACAAATATTTTTTAAACAAAATTAACATTTACCTCAACATACTCAATTCTGCCAATTGCCAAATTTTGGTTCGGTTGTGGTGCGTGGAACATAATGCAGCCACCAAACTGGTCACTTCCTACTTCTTCTCCAAACTTACCCTGGAAACAAGTCTGGGTGGCAAATTCCCCTAAAAGAAAAAGCATTCATACAATTTGATAAAATAGCTAATCACATGACTTTCAGCTGTTTGTCTTTCCATCCACAGCTGAGGAAATAACATCCAAACCTGTGTTGAATCCATCAGGGCAAGCTGCAATCTGATCATTCCACTCCACGTTGTTGGATCCACGGACAACAATGTTTCTGGTAAGAAGGCCCACCTCTGCTCTCGCTTCAAAAATTGTCCCATCAGGCAGTGTGACAGACACACCAAGATGAGTGTATCTCAGTGGTTCAGTCAGAGTGAGGGTCAGACCGTCAGCTGAAACTGAGGCAATTCTCATCAACTCATTCTCACGCTGACTGTGTCTGTAAATTCAGTCAAAACATATTTTTTCATTATTAGCATTAACACTGACAAAACATTTTTTAGCATCATTACTAGCATATTTTATAGCATTTACCATATTCAATTTGAACAAGAAGAATTGAAACAGTAAGTTTATCATTTTGTTTCTTATCCCTAAAACCATTTTAATTATATCACCTAAAAATGCACAAAAAAAATCAAAAAAATTTCTTTTTTGTTTTTTCAAATGAAGTCAAAGAAATTCATTTGGGACAATTTTATAGAGAATAATTGCAGCATCTTTCTATCTAAAAAGTAACATTTGTAGGCCATGAAATGAAATGTAGATTTAGGTGGTGCATCAATACCTATGCCCAGTGGAAGCGATGACAATTTCGTCACCAGTCTTCCAGGTGACGGCATTCATCAGTGTCAGCGTGTTGGAGCCATTTTGTGCAGTCTGAGAAAGGCGAGTCCACGGCATAGGGATGGGGATGCCTGGAGAAGTAGGATAGTAGTTAGGCCCTAAACAAAATCTCTCACTGCAGGGAAGGGATTTCGCACTATGGTGTCTGTATCAGGGAAATTTAGCCCTTCTGTGAAGCCCACCAAATGGGGCTTTCTGACTTAACTGAGCCTTCTGGCAATGTTATGTAGGTCATCTCTATGTTTCTGAGAATTACTTCACTTTCTAGGGATTGTGTTTCTGACATTGTGACTTTTTAGATTTAAATGTTTAAGTATCTTAAGAAAGGTTTCTATTTCTTTAGTCAAGTAAAAAAAAAAAAAGTAATAATAAAAAATAGCTTCAGGTACATCTATTTAATGTTTACGATTATGTATTATACAAATTATTTAATATTTACACCAGGGGCATGTGGTCCATATAAGCTGTGAATGCTCTGCATACACAAGCCATTCGTGGACTAGCTAATTAACATTAAGATTATAAATTACAATACATTTCCTTGTTTGAGGTGCAACAAAGTTTGCATGATGAAATGTTGGCAATACGTATGTAACTATGTCATTTATTTATTTGCCAGGAGGCGAAGAAGGGTTTCTGGTAAGTGGATCCAGGACAGCTTTGGCGCCTAGGCTCTGTTGTAATGTATCATCCTCATTGTCCTGCAATCTTATTTGTTTGCTTGGTTTAATGCACAGGGAACGCTGTCTGTGAATCGCTAGCCCAAGTGGAAAAATGTGGTGTTGTTGCCAGATCTCAATCAATGAAAATCATAATGTATTTGATACAAAACTAATTCAACTAAATCAGGTGGGGGAAAAAAATCATAACTGAAACTATTTTCATAGTATTTGCTGACTAACTGCAACTATCCAAGACTAATCGAGTCTATGCATTTATTAAAGTCATCAATTTGCATTATTTCAAATTATTTTAAAAGAATACTTATATTTTTATTACAAATTTGCTCAAGAAGTTAATGCTGGTTCTGGCAGAAAGGTGTCAGAATACACAGTGCATCACAGTTTGATGGGGATAGCGCTGACCATGTCCACCGCTGAAAGCGCCAAAAGTGGGTTTGTGAGCATCAGAATTGGAACAATGGAAGAAGGTAACCTGGTCTGATAAATAACATTTTATTTTGCATCATGTGGATGGCCAGGTGTGTGTGCACCGCTTACCTGTGGAACACATGGCACCAGGATGCACTATGGGAAAAAGGTAAGCCGGCGGAGGCAGCGTGATGCTTTGGGTAATGTTCTGCTGGGAAACCTTGGGTCCTGCCATCAATGTGGATGTTACTTTGACACGTACCACCTACCTAAGCATTGTTGCAGACGAAGTACACCCTTTCATGGAAATAGTATTCCCAGGCGGTCTTTTGGCAGGATAATGCGCCCTGCCACAACTAAAAATGGTTCAGGAATAGTCTGAGGAGCACAACAACGAGTTTGAGGTGTTGACTTGGTCTCCAAATTCTCAGATCTCAATCCAATCGAGCATCTGTGGGATGTACTGAACAAACAAGTCAGATTTATAGAGGCCCCATCTTGTTACTTCAACACGTAAAGGATCTGCTGCAAACATCTTGGTGCCAGATACCACTGCACACATTTAAGGGTTTCGCTGTTTTGGCAGCAAAAGGCGATATAAATTCAGGGTCACATGATTCTTTAGACATAATTTTGATATGCTGATTTTTTTGCTTGATAAATATATATTACTATTATTATTAATGCTAAGAACAAATGTGCTGCCCTTGAGTTGCCCTTGAACAAGGCACCTAACCCCAATCGCTCCCTGGGTACCGCAGCAAAATGACTGGTCACTGCTCCAGGTGTGTGTCTATGGTTTGAAGTGTGTGAGTGTGTGTGTTCACTGCTCCTTTTGTGTGTGCACTGACTTGGATGGGTTAAATGCAGAGGTCAAATTCAGAGTATGGGCTACCATACTTGGCATTCACGTCATGTCCCTTGTCATAAAAATCTTTACTGTCATTTTTGGTCCATTTAATGCATTCTTGCTTTGTATAAATGTCTTTCTTAAATTACTAATTTATTTTTATAATCTTACTGACCTCAAACTTTTGAACAATAATGTATAATTAAATGTAAAATTAATTTGAACCTGAATAGTTGTTTATTTCCATACCATGCAGATCCAACACCCCTTCCCTGACAGCCAGGGTCTTGGTGCCATAGACAGGAAGTTCTGTAGAACGCAGGTGTCCATGCAGTGTGATGATGGCCTTGTGCTGGAAGGGGGCCTCTTCTGTTCCGATCTGCAGAGCTCCACCATCTGTGATCAGAATATTCTCTGCCTGCAGCTCAATATCTGCCTCATCAAAAATCAGTCTCCCGCCTAAATAGAAAAGAGACATTCACAGAACTATAAGTGTAAGTGTACCAAGGCTTTGTTTAATATAGGTAGTATTTCTCTAAATGAGCATACCCTGGATGAGGAGCATCTTAAGTACTGGGGTGCTGGTGTCCAGGAGGATGGTCTGGCCAGCAGTGATTACAGCAAACATGCCCTCCTCAGGAGGAGAGAGACCACCCCATGTATAGGGAGATGACCATACGTCAATGTAGAAGAAGGTAGCATTATTCTGAGAGAGAAACAAGACATTCCTGGCAGTGAGTGTAAATAATCATAATCACACAATTAGATATATATAAAATTAGAATACATAAGTATTTAGTTTGTCACTGTGTTGTTTAAGAAGATCAAATATATTGATGTCACATTTGCTGTTACCATTCTGGCAATTCCTCTGTTCCCCAGCTGGACGCGCACTTGAGTTTCTTGAGATTTGGGCTGAGAGTTGGTCACACAGATGATTTGCGACTCATTGGCCGACTGAACATCGCAGACAGACCCCGCGATTGTGACGGTCACTTCATTGACATTTGAGCTACATGTGAGATTAGGAAGAAAAAGCCAGTGGACATTAGGATTTAAAAAGGATTCTGTCAAGGATTCTGCTTTAGTAGATGTGAGATAGTGTACACATTGTATGGTCCACTTTTATAATACTTATGGTACTTTTTGTGATTGATAGCACCTGGTCAACATTGAGTGAATGTTTGTGAATAGCTGCTCTAATATTATGCCTAACGTCTCTTTGTGTTACAGGTTTGGAATGACATGAGGGTGAATACATGATGGGGGAATTTTCATTTGTGGGTGAATTATTGTTTTAAAAAATGGACTTGTATTGACCAGGGTTATTACCATTAACTAAAACTAAAACTATTAAAGTGATTTTTAAGCACGTCAAGCAAGCATGCTTGAACTTACGTTTACCAAATTTAATTTTTAGTGAACTAATGTTTTAAACTAAATAAAAATGAGAAATTTTGCTTTGTAAACTAATTAAAATAAGTTTAAGTTGAATCATTAAAATTACTATTTAGAAATAAATAAAAATAATAAAATAAACCTAAATAGTAATATTAAAATAAAAAATAACAAAAAAATACTGGTTTTGGCTCTCCAATACATATAAATGTTATATTTAGAAACACGAATGTCCCAGTAAACACTGTATCTAAGCATGATTGAAGGACAATCAGCTACAATGCAAGTTCTGCACCTGAAACCTGAGCCGGTAATTGTGAGTCTGGTGCCTCCAGCAGTTCCTCCTCTGCGTGGTGTAACGTTAGTGATAACAGGGGTCAGGGAGGATCTGTAAGTATAGCTGTTCGTGAGGTTGACGGTGTCACCTCCATTCATCACTACGACTGTGCAGGCACGCTCTGCTTCACTTCCTGCAAGAGACAAAAGCAGTCATTAAGATGCAAGTAGGCAGACTGATAGTCTTTATTTCAGTTCTATTCATCTGTGACCTGTTTCTGAGCTGTCACATTTGTCATTGTCTCTCTGTGACTGATGTCTGTCAGTTTAAGCATTCCTGGCGTGTTTTGCGTTTGCAAAACTTTTTTACTAGGAGTTCGAACATATAAATAGTGACTTTGATGAATTAAGCTTTGTAATGCTAACTGAACATTTCTAGACGCATACGCAATGCTTTTTAACTGATACATGCCATCGTTGGGTGGGACCTCGCAGTTCAGATGGGTAGATGAGGAGTTCTGCAGGTGCACGGCACACTCTCTGTTACAGATAAGGACTCTTGTGATGTTTGGGTCAAATCCAGTGCCCTGAACGGCAACAACAGCTCCTCCAGCATAACTTCCTATATCAAGACAGAGCAAAGGCATCATGTAGTGTCTTATTACTCTTCATTTCTCTTATTAAAGGGTTAGTTCACCATTTTTTTTTATTTATGTCATTAATGACTAATGTCGTTCCACACCTGTAAGACCTCCGTTCATCTTCGGAACACAGTTTAAGATATTTTATATTTAGTCAGAGAGTGTATCTAAGTGTAGGCACACTATACTGTCCATGTCCAGAAAGGGAATAAAAACATAATCAAAGTAGTCCATATGTGACATCAGTTGGTTAATTAGAATCTATCGAAGCATCGAAAATACATTTTGGTTTAAAAATAACAAAAACTATGACTTTATTCAGCAATGTCTTCTCTTCCTTGTTTGTGTTCAATCCTCAAATAAAGATTCAAACGGTTGTGAATCAGTGAATTGATCAATGATTTGGATCGCGTGCCAAACTGCTGAAATCACGTGACATTGGCGATCCGAATCATTGATCGATTGTAAAAAATTGGGGTCCGCGGGTTATGAGACGACCCGTGCATCACTAGTTCAGGGCTATCAGGGTTGTCATGTCAACAAATGCACACACGATGGCATCCCCTGTTGTAGGAAGACAGAGCTTACGACAGTAGTTGAGGACATTATTTTTTCCCAACTGTAGGGGGACCCCGAGAGCAAAAGTTGCCAAGTGCTGCTTTAATACATTTCTTGAATATATGTCTTAATTACAGTATATATAGCCTGTAGTCCTTATTAGGAGAAAATGTTGTCCTTTTAACTACATTATATCTTGTTATTAAGACACAATTGAGTGGAAAATATAATATATAGGCCCTATGTTGCAGCAATGCGTCACCGCAACAGGTGACATGTAAATGCGAAAAAAACGTTTCCATTGCAGTTTTGCGAAAATGTCCTTTTTCGAATTGCATAAAAAACCACCTCATGAGAGCGTAAAAACTTTTTTGTGATATTCCATCGCGTTTCCATTGGGCGTATTTTCAATTCGCAATTTAAATTTGCGCAATTTGAAGGGTAATGGAAACGCGGCTACTGTTTTTGCTATATCATGAAATAAATCAGGAATCTGGTTTTGAGTTAAATACGTGTGAATAAATACATATATTAAGCATGTATAACATGCGAGTTAAAAATGGATATTTTTACTATATTACTATTTGTCAGGTATTTTGCCTTTTTTGAACTGTGTCAATTAGACTCCCATTGACATTCTCCATAAACCATCTCCGGCATGATGACTCCTATCTTTCGAATATTCCTATCTAATATGACGTTTGACCTGTAATGTCTTTGGCTTGGCTTGCTCAGTTGGGGACACTAAATTGTCACTATATGATATTTGAACTAAGCTGAATGACATCAGCGAGCGGATGTGCAGCCGAATCAAATTCTGTTGCATTATTTTCCTGTTTAACACTGTGCAGCTGCTTTGAAACAATCGGCATTGTAAAAAGCAATGTATAAATACACTTGACTTTTTATTCATGCAGTTATAACTGCTTATCAACCATTTACAATGACTTTGTAAATTTAGTTATTAATCATTAACAAACACCTTTATAAACCCCGTACAAAGGGAACCTAAATACAATTTTAATTTTGTCCATATTAACAAATCTCTTACTATAGAGAAATTGTTTTTAATTACCCTCATTCGGCGTGACTCCTGTCAGCAGAAGCTCATAGGTGAAGACAAACTGACTCAAGGCTTGACCTTTGACCTGATGGTGGAACATGACTGGGAAAGTTCCTCCTGCGTGTTCCCCAACAATACACACCAACTGCGTATCTGTGACGGATGTCACACTACAAGCCACACCACCGATCTTGAAGGAGACGAGTGCTACATCCGTGCCAAAGCCAGAACCAGAGACGGTGATCACTGTTCCAACCGGACCTGCAAAGAAGGGATTACGTACGTAGTAATATTACAATGTGTTGTGCTAGTCAATACGTATTTTTTTAGGCCAAAACATAGAAACAAGTTTTTTAGCACATCTGGATCATCCTTTTTTGATAAAAAAGTTTTGATAAAGGTGGTTGCTAACAAATGTCAAAATGGGATTACAGAGGTTGTTGGAGACATTAAACATTTTCACATCAAACATTATTTTTCTTTTTTTTTAAATAAAGACAATTCTGAAGCTTAATTGGTGCCATTGAGGTCATGCGACCATTTATAGCCTATGTTTAGCTTTATACCTTTGGCGATAATATTACATTTTTACATTTCATAAAAAATTTATTTGTGAAAGTATCAAGATTATTATGAACAAAACATCTAAAAATCATTTTGTTGGGCACAGTTCTTTTATGCAATAATCCCAAAGCCAATTGAAAACTCCTATTTGGTTTTTGTTAAAGAAACAAGGGTGATGCTAACTTTTGGGTTGGCCTACAAAAATACGTTATCACTGCAGCACTCCCCAGTAAATGCCACTAATTATATTCTTTTTAAATGGAATACACATACCTGTTTTAGGACTGACAGAGGTGATGTTTGGAGTTTGTCCCCTAGAGTAGTTGAAACGTTGAGGTGGATACACAACATTAAACACCTTAATGTTCACCTGCACCTGTCCCTCTGCACGTGGAGGTGTCATGCACCTCACCGTGTCAGGAGTCACATCTAAAATCCTGCAGGGGGAGTTAGCGAGCGTCACGGTTGTATTTCCTGCCACAAAGCCATTTCCAGTAATCAAGAGTGGAGTTTCTCCAGCAATGCTGCCTGATGTTGGGTTGACGCTGGCTTGTGCTATGCTGGTCAGGGTTGCGTTCCCAGTGGCGAGACCTTTGCTCATGACCACCAGCCGTAGGACGTGTGTGCCAGCGGGAAGGGCACCAACTAATACAGTGATGTTACTATCAGTGATTTCTATGACCTTCAGCTGAATGTTGGCCGCAGATACCATTAGATCAGCAGAATTGTTCCCAAATCCACTGCCGCTGATCTTAACGGTGGTAGCGTTTCCAGTAACCGAGTTAGGGAGCACTGTGGAGACGTACGGTGCGATGGAGTTGGAATATTCAAACATGCAATTAAAACTGCATGAGGAAGAGATGGCGTTGACATAAACTGCGACGTTTCCCCTGCGAGCCACAGACGGCAAGGTATCGCACACCACATAAGAGTAGTTCATGAAAACCGTGTTGCATGGAATGTTTGCTACCGTAACTGAACCGTTTGAGAGCCCAGAACCAGAGATGAAGAGACGCGTGTAGCCTGTGGTGCTGCCCACCAAGGGAAAGACAGAATCGACCACGGGTAGAACTACAAATCTGCGATCATATTCTTTAGGCATGGACAGGATGGCGGTGCCAAGGTTGTTGATTCGGACATTTACAGGTAAGGGGATTCCAGCTGGTGCTTCGCTGTCAGGACTGAGTTGGCAGTTAATCTCAGTCGAGGTGCTGTTGATGATGTTGCATGGACGATCTCCAACTTTGACCTTTTGTTGGGAAAAAAAATAAAAAATTCAAAAATGTTTACACCCCATACTGCCCAAAAGTGAGTGAATGCACATTAATTATTGCCATAAATATTAAATACCCTGATAAACTTGGTTATAAAATAAATATATATATATATATATATATATATATATATATATATATATATATATATTTTTTTTTTTTTTTTTTAAATGAAAGCTAAAAAATATTTAAATTAAATTTAAAGTATATCTGAATACATTTATTTTATTTTTCAATGTATATTAGGTGGAGAAAAAATATTTTTGGAAAAAACTGACAGTATTTGAAAATTTGAGGATTGAGACAATTGTATTTTTTTTAATAGAATAGTATGAATAGTATACATTTTTATTTCTAGGCCTAAATGTGTCAATATAAAGTACGGTAATTAATGTGATGTTACTTGTTATATGTTATATGAATAAAAGTTATATGAATAAACAAGTTTTTGTTGTTTTGTATAGATTATGATAACTAATTATTAATAATTATTAATTTAGGTATTTAAGTATTTTAAGTAAAAAATAAGAAAAAAGGTAGGATCTCTTTCTTTTTTAAATTGTATTTCAGCGACATCTGTCAGGTGTTTGGAACATTTCTGTGTAGTATTTAAAAAATCCTTTACAGCATCTAATGTTAAATTAGAATTAAAAAAAAAGAAAAATAATTTTTCAAGTTAATGTCATAGCTGACCACTGACGCTCACCTCGTTTGCACAGTTAATGTTGCTAAAGCCAGATCCAATGATGTTGATGATGTCATGTGTGGTGCCATGGTCAGGCGTAATGTGGTTCACAGCAGGGCTGGCGCAGGAAGTAAAACTGAAGGAGTGACCGTCTGAGGTGTCATTAAATTTCAGCTGATCTTGAAAACAGTCTGAAGTGGCCACACACTTAGAGTTGGAGGAGTTCATTTGTCCTGAAACATGGTGGACACAAATGACAATAATGAGGATTTTACTTACCAATTCCTTACCCAAAAGCCATAGCTTATGCTGAATTTGACATTTTAAATTTAAATTAATTTTGAGTTAAATTACTTGAATATAGGTAGCCACTGTACCTCTATTCATAGAGGCCTGTATTCCCGTCACAGACACTTGAAGCTCAACAGTGCTCTCCTCCAGAGGCGTAACAGTCACCACGCCCTGCAGCATCTTCTGGTTGCCAGAGTCGATGTAACCGCTACTGTAGTAGTAAACTCCAGGAGATGTGAAACGATAGGCGAAAAACCCTAACAATGAAACAGACCCAAGAAAAGAAGGATCAGATTTTGTTCCTCCTCAATCAAAATAGCATTACCCCTCCAGCTCTTATTGTCCTCTTCAGTTCTTTACAGAATACAAACTTTAACATCTACAGCAAAAGGCATTGAACAAATGCAAAATAGCACAGTATATTATTTGTTTTTTTGATGTTTTTTGTACAATGACAGGTGTGTAATTATGTCAGAATTATAGCTAATTACAGTTCAGACACCTTGAGATTACCCTTTATTAAATCTGACAATCTCTGCTTGCCTTGCTTGTCTGAATCAGGGGTATTTAATTACATTTCCCAGAGGACCAGTCTCTAATGTCACAATAGGGGCTTTCACACTGGTGGAACCTTTTCATAGTTCCTATAACTAATGGCGTAAGTACCCACCTTTTGGCATGTCCGCACTGTAGGAACTGGGAATGATTTTAGTTCTAGGTATGCCTCTTGGGGGAACTAAATTAGCTCTGAGTAGGGGTCAGACTAGTGTCTAACCCAGCACAATAGGAACTACTAGTCAATGTGTATGCTGATTGGCTGAGCGAAAAACCAGCACCTGCTATTTTTTTTAAAAGCTGTGCACACACACACACAGATTATATCTTATATATTTGCTCCACAATATAACTGTATGAACATGGAAAACAGTGATAGATGGAACTCTCGACCTTCAGGAGAAAATCCAACTTTAAGGGGACCAAGCAAAACATTGGGCATCAACCACACAGCAAATGTTAATAACTTTTCATATACTGTCTACTTTCTTTGTATAGATATATTAACAGTTCTATCTAATAACGTAGACAGACAGGACTGTTAAAGAGATCTAAACTAATGAAGAGGGAGAATGGAAGCACTGTAAGCTCAGGCTCTGGCATTCTCAGCGAAGTAAAAATTTATATCCGCCACGCCGTCAAAATAAAAGTCACAGCACCATGCACGGCTTACGTCAATTCAGAGTTCCTACTGGTGCTACTGGTGGTGCGAATGCAAATAGGAAAATGTTCCTAGGCGAACTTTTAGTTCTCGGGGAACTAGCCACCAGGGAGCAACAAGTTCCTCAAACTACCCGGTGCAAAAGCTCCCAAAGGTAAAGACAATCAAAACGCACCAACACTGTTTCAGAGTCAAAATATTGTACTGTATGTGACTAAATGAAATACATTATTTTACAAAAATATAACTTTTCAAGTTGGCATCCATTAAAAGTAAAAGTAACACTTAAAAAGTGAGAAATTATTTATTCAAAATAGTATATCCTTAGACCGCTGCTGTTTCCAATGTAGAATTGCTAATTACTAATTCAATTCAATTCACTTCAAATGTATTTGTATAGATACTTTCACCATTCAAAGTAACTATACAGTGCCTTCGGGCAAGTCATTTGTGTCCAGGAAAACTACCTTAGACTGATAAATAAATAAACAAACATAATACTTAAATTAAACAAAAAATGATTCACTTGTCTTGTCAAGATATCTTTTAGAATGTTTTAATTTAGATTTAAAATATATGGGGTTCCATTTGTGCCAAAAATAAGTTGACTGCCCAGTGATTTGTACTATACATTTGTCCTTGTCATCAGTCTTTGTCAAGTTGTTCGGAAAAATTGGTATATGTTGATGTGTGTGTTCACTGTTTATGTCGATTTGCTCTGTTGTCCTTACTGCATTGATCCTATTTTTTCAGACAAAGTCCGAGCTTTAACTGTATACTGCTGTCCCTACAGTCATCTTAACTGTCGTCCTGTTCAGTCATCTGAACTGTCGTCCTGTTCTGTCGTCTTGTTCAGTCATTTGAACTGTTGTCCTGTTCTGTCATCTTAACCGTCGTCTTGTTCAGTTGTTTGAACTGTTGTCTTGTTCAGTCATTTGAACTGTCGTCTTGTTCAGTCATCTTAACTGTCGTCTTGTTCAGTCATTTGAACTGTCGTCCTGTTCTGTCGTCTTGTTCAGTCATCTTAACTGTCGTCCTGTTCTGTCGTCTTGTTCAGTCATCTTAACTGTCATCCTGTTCTGTCGTCTTGTTCAGTCATCTTAACTGTCGTCCTGTTCAGTCATCTTAACTGTCGTCCTGTTCTGTCATCTTAACTGTCGTCCTGTTCTGTCATTTGAACTGTCGTCCTGTTCTGTCATCTGAACTGTCGTCCTGTTCTGTCGTCTTAACTGTCGTCCTGTTCTGTCGTCTTGTTCAGTCATCTTAACTGTCGTCCTGTTCTGTCGTCTTGTTCAGTCATCTTAACTGTCATCCTGTTCTGTCGTCTTGTTCAGTCATCTTAACTGTCGTCTTGTTCAGTCATCTTAACTGTCGTCTTGTTCAGTCATCTTAACTGTCATCCTGTTCTGTCGTCTTGTTCAGTCATTTGAACTGTCGTCTTGTTCAGTCATCTTAACTGTCGTCCTGTTCAGTCATCTTAACTGTCGTCCTGTTCTGTCATCTTAACTGTCGTCCTGTTCTGTCATTTGAACTGTCGTCCTGTTCTGTCATCTGAACTGTCGTCCTGTTCTGTCGTCTTAACTGTCGTCCTGTTCTGTCGTCTTAACTGTCGTCCTGTTCAGTCATCTTAACTGTCGTCCTGTTCTGTCGTCTTGTTCAGTCATCTTAACTGTCGTCCTGTTCAGTCATCTTAACTGTCGTCCTGTTCAGTCATCTTAACTGTCGTCCTGTTCAGTCATCTTAACTGTCGTCCTGTTCTGTCGTCTTGTTCAGTCATCTTAACTGTCGTCCTGTTCAGTCATCTTAACTGTCGTCCTGTTCAGTCATCTTAATTGTCGTCCTATTCTGTCATCTGCACTGTCGTCCAGTTTATTTTGCTTTTATTTTTACATTTTGCGTGAATTTGTTGTGTCTGTAGTCTACACATTTTAAACGATAGTAGCCTATAAGGATGAACATAGGAAGACAGTTAAAGTGAGTTTTTGAAAAATGAAAATTCTGTCATTATTTACTAAGTTTACTCATTTTAAATTGTACCCTAAAACATTATGTTTTTCAAAAAAAAATCTTGCCCCATTGACTCCATGGTATGGGGAAAATACAATGTAATTCAAAGGGTCACCACAACTGTTTGGTTAGCCATATTTTTGAAAATAACTTGTTTTGTGTTCAGCAAATAAATTCATGCAGGTTTGGAACAACCTGATGGTGAGTAACGTTACATAATAAAAACTAAAAAGCTTGTCTGAACTATCCCTTTAAGACAACTGAACCAGATGACGACAGAAAACGACGACAGTTCAGATGACTGAACAAGACGACAGAACAGGACGACAGTTAAGACGACAGAACAGGACGACAGTTCAAATGACAGAACAAGACGACAGTTCAAATGACTGAACAAGACGACAGTTCAAATGACAGAACAGTACGACAGTTCAAATGACAGAACAGTACGACAGTTAAGATGACTGAACAAGACGACAGTTAAGACGACAGAACAGGACGACAGAACAGGACGACAGTTCAAATGACTGAACAAGACGACAGTTCAAATCACTGAACAAGACGACAGTTCAAATCACTGAACAAGACGACAGTTCAAATCACTGAACAAGACGAGAGTTCAAATCACTGAACAAGACGACAGTTCAGATGACTGAATAAGATGACGGTTCAAATGACTGAACAAGACGACGGTTCAGATGACTGAACAAGACGACAGAACAGGACGACAGTTAAGACGACAGAACAGGACGACAGTTCAAATGACAGAACAAGACGACAGTTCAAATGACTGAACAAGACGACAGTTCAAATGACAGAACAGTACGACAGTTAAGATGACTGAACAAGACGACAGTTAAGACGACAGAACAGGACGACAGAACAGGACGACAGTTCAAATGACTGAACAAGACGACAGTTCAAATCACTGAACAAGACGACAGTTCAAATCACTGAACAAGACGACAGTTCAAATCACTCAACAAGACGAGAGTTCAAATCACTGAACAAGACGACAGTTCAGATGACTGAATAAGATGACGGTTCAAATGACTGAACAAGACGACGGTTCAAATGACTGAACAAGACGACGGTTCAAATGACTGAACAAGACGACGGTTCAAATCACTCAACAAGACGAGAGTTCAAATCACTGAACAAGACGACAGTTCAGATGACTGAATAAGATGACGGTTCAAATGACTAAACAAGACGACGGTTCAAATGACTGAACAAGACAACAGTTCAGATGACTGAACAAGACGACAGTTCAGATGACTGAATAAGACGACGGTTCAAATGACTGAACAAGACGACGGTTCAAATGACTGAACAAAACGAGAGTTCAAATGACTGAACAAGACGACAGTTCAAATGACTGAACAAGACAACAGTTCAAACAACTGAACAAGACGACGGTTAAGATGACAGAACAGGACAACAGTTCAAATGACTGAACAAGACGACAGAACAGGACGACAGTTCAGATGACTGAACAGGACGACAGTTAAGATGACTGTAGGGACAGCAGTATACAGTTAAAGCTCGGACTTTATCTGAAAAAATAGGATCAATACAGTAAGGACAACCGAGCAAATCGACATAAACAGTGAACACACACATCAACATATACCAATTTTTCCGAACAACTTGACAAAGACTGATGACAAGGACAAATGTAGTACAAAGCACTGGGCAGTCAACTTATTTTTGGCACAAATGGAACCCCATAAAAATAGATGTTTATATTTATAAAAATCATCAAATTATATGATGTATTTAATTATTATATGATTTATATATAAAAGTATTATATGATTTATTTGTTTATAAGAATGAGACTAGAATAAGTACAATTTTAAGCAGGGACTTGTTTTAAAAATGGTGCTCAAGAAAATGTTTCTCTCACAAATTTTTTGTGTAGCATTGTTTGTCAGTTTAATGTGCATAAGATTTTGTTAAATTGGTTGTCAGATAGTTGTTGTTGTAGTTTTTGTACCTTTGGCGGTTCGGGTGACTCCACTGCTGAAAGCAATGCCATCATAGTCTGTGCTGCTGGGACTGGACACACTGAAGACCCTGTAACCCAGACCAGGCACAAAAGCTGGTGCGTCCCAACGCCAGACCACTGTGTCCCCCACTGAGGCCATTATCGCAGAGGGACTCCAGGCGTAACCCTGACCATACACTGAACACATATGATGTCATTAAATGTATGAAAGGGGACAAACAAGAACATGTACATACAGCCCTACATACAGCCCTACATACAGTTTGTTCAAAGTCCAATTAAAAAAATGGTTATGGGCAAACCAAAGTTGCACACATTAGTGAGTATGTTGCGTCGTATTTTAACTTTTGTATTTCGTCATGTGCATATGGATGTATTTCTGATGACTAATTAACTTTTGATTCTTATGTAAATATAGTTTATAGGACATTTGATAACGGTTGTTTTTGTGAGCTATGTGACCTTAGCTCGTGGGACTACGGATGGAAATTAGCCCTCGGCTACAATCCGGCATGTTTACATGCATGTACTCCATGTTGTGTTCATTAACATGCACTGTCCCAATCAAATAAAAACAAATAAATAAATGTAGTAGTCACAACTCAAAAAATAAATAAATAAATAATTATATATATATATATATATATATATATATATATATAATATATATATATATATATATATATATATATATATATATATATATATATATATATATATATATATATATATATATATGTATATATATATACACATATTTGTACACGTACACGTATATATAAACAAGTATTTGACTTCACATAATTAGAAAACCTTAAGTTTTTATTTTTCATTCCTTTTCTGTTATTTTATTTGTTGAGACTGTATTCATTTCTATAACTTTTCCTTTACATTAAGATTTTAATCTCCAGCATTTAATCTCCAGTATTTCCATTACAATTTAAAATTTCCATCATTTATTAATACGTTTTTATCAGTAACCATTTTTGATAAGCTCTAATTTGTTAGCATTTGTTAAATACTGTACATTAATATAAGCAACAAACAATACTACAGCATTTAGTAATGTTTATTTCAATATTTACTGTAATTATGCTCTTTTAAAATTAAGGGCTGATTTCACAGACACGGCTTAGATTAAGCCTTAGTTCATTTAGGGCATTTAAAGGTGCACTATGTAGTATTTTTGCAGTAAAATACCCCAAAACCACTAGGCTAGTGTTACATATTTTGTTCAGTTGAGTTCTTACAATATCCCAAATGTTTCCAACTATTTGTAAATTGTGAGACAATTGCTATTTTAACCAAGGAGCCGGGACGTCTGAGCATAGCGTCTGAGGTAGTCGCCTGTCAATTGCATTTTATCTGCGTTACCCTGGATTTTCCGGTTTTATTTGGCAGATGCGCTTAACTCTTAGCAGTGTGCAACAAGTGTCACAGCAGCCACTGAGTGAACGCACAGAATAACGTCATAACATAATTTAACAACACACTCAAATGTATCTAATATGATAAACACAGCTACGTGACCTCATAATCATGACCGGAAGAGCGAAAATAGCGCCGGCGCCCGGCGACTGTGTCCCTTCATAATAAAAATCCCGCTGCTCATGAGGCGTGTTGTTCAACTCAATAACAAATCGCTCCAGTGGCCTTGCTCAGCTCCACAACACTCGGTCCTGCTCTGCTTTACACTACAGTAACGTTAATAACCGCATCCATGAACATGATTTCTGCCAGAGTCCTAACCTGATTCTTTTCCACTGGCTGTGAGGTGAAAACCACATGTCCCAAGATGCTGCACTCAAAGTAGGCAACATCAAACTATGCTTTTGTTTTGAATTGGCGCCCTCTAGCGGATGGAAAAGTTGCATAGTGCACCTTTAAGTTGCTTTTATAAAAGCATAATACGCTTTTAATAACACTGTTTAATATCGAGCATGTCTCACAGCCACATGTCTTTAGCAACAATAGACTGCATTTTATAACGCTCACTTATTTGGCTGATTTGGATGTCAAATTTGGGCTTTTAGGGAGGAACGAAGGTGCACCATTGTAAAGGAAAGGAAGGCGTAGGACGGAATGAGGCATTTCATTGTCGATTATCTTGTTTTCATAATCATTGGAAGCCAAAATCGAAATTGAAAATTAATTAGGATTGATCGCACAGCCCTACTTGTCTGTGAAACCGGGGGCAAAAGTTGTATTACTGTGAACTAACTTGAACAAAGAACAATTGCATTTTTATTTACTAACATTAACAAAGATTACTAAGTTCTGTAAAAAAAGATAACATTAACTAAATCTAAAATATGTTAACTTATTTTAGTGTTATGATTTCTTAAAATTTTAATTTAAAAAGGAAAGTAAAAAGTAATTATTTTAAAAAAAATCCCTGAAATTGCAGATTTTTTATAACTTCAGGAACCAATACTGATGAAATACTTGTTGGGGAGAATCTCTGTAATTGTCTAATTGGTAACATAAACATCTTATTAGTACAAGTGCTAATATGATATTTTGTGAAAACTGCTAAGGATTTCACAGAATTCCGGCGTTACAGATTCTGTGTGGGAATAAATCTCATTTCACTCAAACAGTGCTATCGAATATCTTGTTTTTTTCCGAACAGATCTAGTGCATTTGATCAGTCGTGTCAATGTGCTGACATTCATTGTTTCACTGTCTCTGATGTATTCAGGTTTTCTGTGCGTGACACAAAAAGAGATAAAAGTAAAGAGATTACCAGGGTGGAAACCTTGGTTCGTCACAGTGTGTGTTTTATCTCTAGACTGGGTCACACACTCAAGTTGATGATCTGAAGCGGCTGTCACTCGGCATTGTGTGTTCCCTGTATGAAACACACAACTATGACTACAGTACTAAATGATCTGAAAATGATTGGTTTCAGTCATACACTGTTAAAGATCAAAGATTAAATCAAATATTTTAAAGATACTTTTTTCCATTCTAGCTTTGTATTACCTAGAGTGACATTATTGTCTGCTGCGACAGGGCTGAACCCAGAGCCAGTGATAGTGATGGTGGTTCCGCCGTACAAAGACCCCAGAGATGGAGAAAAACTTGTGACCTCTAGAACATACTCTATGGTGGTATTAACGCCAGCACTGCACACAAACAACATTCACTTTTGATTAAATGTCATTGTAAATGCACAATTCCTGTTGATGCACAGCTCGATTCTACAGTTGTAGCATAACATTGACATATAAATATTGAGTATAGTAAGTGATACAAGACCTGGTTAAGGGGTAACCCTGGTTTCCAATTCTCACACCGACATTGTACATAGCTGGGGGAAGTGTGGGTAACAGGCAGGTGATGTTTCTATTGGTCCACTGCATCAATAGGCACTCAGCTTCACCAATCAAAACAGAGCTGCCATTAGAGCTGCCAAAATTTGTTCCCAAGATGGTGAGGATCCTGTGCCCTTTATCAAAAAAGATAAGTGAAAATAGGGTAAAATTAACAGTTGTTCAGGTAATATTGTTGGATGGCTGCCGTGTGAATGTTTGATATTACAATGGCTATGATTGTTTATTGCTGAGCTTGTTTAGAGCAGATTTCAGTGTTGTTTATAGATCCTTTTAAGAAACATCACACTGTTTATTGTCCTTCACAGCCAAACCGGCTTTTCTGATTGCGTGACATCAGCTAAAGCCAGTGGAATTATCTATTGTGCACAAAAGAGCTGGAAAATACTAGTAGCTGAAGTTTGCCTAGAGGCCATATGGGGGGGTTACAGATGTACACAAGATGAAAATGCAGATCAGAACAATGGGATGGAAAGAGACACTTGACACTTGAATGTGACTCTACCCATTACAATGTCTTTTTAAGAACAGAAGCTAACCAGTGTTTATTTGAAAATAGAAGCAGTGGAATTCATCAATTATAGGTTGGAGCCTTTTTTAAGGTTAATTACATTGACAGTTTCTACAGTTTCTGTCACGTACATCTTGAAATTGTAATCTTCTGTTGCTATCAATAGTTAAAAGGGTAACATGACTACAGACTATTTGGAATAAAAGCAACTGGTAGATCGAAATCACAACATATATTTCCCTTTTACATAAATGGTCCAAAATGGACACTCACAAAGGGCTAAATGGGAGTAAAAATTCTTCTTTTGACATACTCCTTACTAGAAATTTTACCATCAAGTGTTTATCTAGGACACCGAACGTTTTTGTTCCTCACACACACGTCTGGTTACATATCTTTGTGGGGACTCTCCATAGACGTAATGGTTTTTATACTGTACAAACTGTACATTCTATCCCCATACACTGCCCCTGCCCCTAAACCTCAGGTTTTACTATCTTATCTACCCACAATGTAATATAAACAAGGACATGCACGCACGCATGCACGCATGCACGCACACACGCACGCAAGCACACACACACACACACTGCTATTCCAAGTTGTAAATTGAAGGGATTAAATCTTTGAATGAATTGCCCTGAAAGCACAGTGATCCTTATTTACTACTCAACACTCTTGTGAATAGAGGCAAGTGAACGCTGTTCTAAGAATAGAATATATTCAACAGGCAGAGTATCGGATTACAGCAAAATCTCGGATCGGAATACAATCAGTTGTTGGCTGTTTGCAAACATACAATGAGACCAACTACAGGGCACCAATTTTGACAAGATGAATAGGTATTGAAAAACATATTTGAACATCTAAAGCTGTCCAGGGTACTTGTCAATGACACGGTCTGGGTCTAATGTAATGTCTAATGAATAGGGCCCAGCTTCTTTAATGTTTTAAAGTCATGGGTTTGATTCCCAGGCAGGGAATACTTGCTGTTACATGGAAAATGCATGGAACGTTAAACATATCTGCACTGTTCAATTCCTATGGAATGCATGAACTGTTAAACATACCTGAACAGAATTGGGTAAAAATGTAAATATTAATATCTCACCGAATACTGGTGTAGTTTGTGGGCTCATAGATGTGATTAAGGCTGTCAGAGAAGTGCTGTACGTGAAAGAGCCATTTGATACTGCTGTCATCTCTGCCGTGGTCAGTTTTACTGTCTGTTCACCTTCTGGTCCCTGATTGATGTCATACATAATAAATAATAATAAATAATATATTTTATTTATAACCACTTTTCATTCCGAAGAATCTCAATGTATTTTCATGTATAAACATTTCATGGATTCAATATTTTACAGCATACAGTTTTTTTTTTACACAGGTACATTAAGGAAGAGAATTCACTAAGATTGTGTTGTACCCAATGATGATGTTTATTTGGATGAGCTGTCAATGTTGTCTCTATATTGGATTTACCAAAGGAAAGAAAAATTACATGTACTAAGTGCAATTTGCATGTGACAATTTCCAATCTTTCAAGTCAGCTCTGAAAGTCAAATTGTGTAACTTTTTTAAAATTACATTTCATTTAAAGTGGAACAACTTATTAGTGAATTCGCCTTTAAGAGTTCTGTTAATAATACTAATAAAAGAATATAAATAATAATAATTAAAAAATATATATATTCAAATCTTCTTGGGAAATCAAGCTTTTTACTTACAGCTGGAACAATGCACCTGAGCTGCAAAAGTTCCACTTTTATAATGTTACATGGCTGAGAGCCAATGGTGACTGCGGTATCATTACTGAATCCATAGCCTGACACGGTCAGAATCGTCCCTCCTGTGAAGCAATACAGAAAGAGATCACGCTAGTAGCTAATGTAAATAGGATTTAGTCACACCAAGTGCTATTTTGAAAGTTAAGTGTCTGTTCAACTTGTCATTAAAATTGTTCTGCTGATATCATTTTTAATAATAAATAAAAAAAACATTTAATTTCCAAAATATAAAATAGAAGCATTTTTACTAATAGACCTTTGTACCCTGATGTGCAATATGTATGAAAGACATATATGCAAGCATCACTTCAGTGAATATAAAAAAAATATTTGTTACAATATGTATGTAGAGAAGTGTAATGCTACATGTACCTGCTAAACTTCCTGTTGTGGGGTTTATGGAAGTCACTCCTAACAGGTGTGTAAAGCTGTTGTTATTCTGGTATTGGGCTCTTCCCAGCACAGAGAAACTCAGAGAGACTGGCTGTACACCTGCACTTGCAGGACCGACCTGGCAGGTTATAGAAGTATCTAAAAAACAAATAAACACTTTGATCAGATCTTTGCTTAACCTCCTGGGACTCAGTAATAGACTTTTGTCCACTATAGTGGACATTATATTTTAGTGAGTTTCTGTGACGTCACAGTTTTGAGGTAGGATGTCCTTTATAGAGCACATTCAGGGCTTTGCACAGATACCAAATGTTTGGAGGTTTCACCAGGACAACAACAACTAGCACTCTTATGGAAATATGATAATATTTTGTAATTATAATTTAAATCTGATTAATTTTCTAATTGTTTGTTATAAATCAACATCTCAGGAAAATGCTATGGGGTTTCTAATAAAAATATGACTTTTTGTTACAAAACAGGGCATTGATTTCATAAATATCCACTGTAGAGGACACCAGGACATAAATCATGTTTATCAGGCATTTTGGAGACACAAACAGTAAATAGGGAAATAAATTACATATCAATATTCCTATGAAATATTACATATTATTATGAAAATGTTGCCAATTATTACTCCCCTTATTACACTTCTTTTTTTCATTACATGTTGCAGCAAGAACACAATAATATGCAAATTAGATGCAATATACAGATACATTGTATTGAATGGGAAAATCCAAGTATGACCAGGCATTTTACCCACATATTGCATAAAGTAAGATGGTATATCAAAGCATTCAGTTATATCTTTTATAACATAGCTCAGAATCATCTTTTAAAAAAGTTTGTTTTAAAAAAAATCCTGAAACTTAAAAATGTATTCGTGAATTAAAAATAAATCCCATTGTTTTTGCCTATACATGCAGTTTCATTTCATTAAATTTTTTTAACAACTGAGTCCTGATGTCAACTACAGAGGACATATCATAACATATGAATACAATATAACTTTCCAAAAAAATGATGTGTCCATTTGTTTCTTATGCTCTAAATGACATGAAAAAATACAAATTTCGAAAATCTTTTTTTTTCTGGGTTATAAAAAAAAGTTCACTAAAAGGAAAATGGTCTCATTTACTCACCTAAAAGGAGTGAATAAAATTGTATTTTTTGTCACACAAAGCTATAGTGTGACTTCTGAAGACTTGACATATATAGTGTAAAGGTTGTGTTATTGGCAACACTTTTATGGTGCAATCTTTTAAAAGCCTCACAGTGTCATGGTTCTGTTGTGTTTGGACGTTTCTGTTTTCAGTCTTCACCGTTTCCCTGCCTGTTTGATTAAGGCTGCAACATACTCCACAAGAACAGAGAAAAAAGTTCTCGCTCCCAGGGCGTCATTTTGTTCTCGCAGCCCTGGTTTGGGAGTTCTTGCAGCTTGTTCTCAACACATCGCCTGAGCAGAACTTTTTTCTTGCAGGTGTCCGAGAACTATTGTGTGATTGGTCAGACATTTAATGTGGGCGTGGTTAATGCAGAGAAACGCAGATGATCTGCACCTGCTTTTCTCGTGAGATATGGAATGTACTGGCAAAAACAAACTTTGTTCTTGTTCTTGCCACATCGAGAAAACGAACACATTTCTTTGTTCTTGAGAGTATGTCCCAAGCTTTACTCGTGTTTCTATGGTTACAGATTTCAGTTGTCATTCAGTAAAGGTGTGTGTAATTATCATCTTTGTTTGCCATCTTAAGTTGCTTTGTTTCAGTTGTGTGTGTCCAGTCTCATCGATGTTGTGATTTCCTATTGCCTTCTGTTATATTACCTTATAGAGTATTATTAAAGACTGTGCTTATACTCTTCATCATCGTGCGTTTTTCCTGCAACCTGTGACTGACACACGGATCCAATATAATAATACATATCCATTTCCTTTCTCAACTGTTTACATGCACCAAAGACCAGAGTTTGGAAAAGTTACTTTTAAAAGTAATGTCTTACAATATTGTGTTACTCCCTAAAAAAGTATCTAATTGCATTGCTTAGTTACATTTTATGAAAAGTAATATGTTAATTTAGCTATTTCTATGTTTGGGAAATGTAAACGCCCTTTCACACCAGAAGTGAATCAAATAAGCCTCAGGAGAGAGGAAATGCAAATTCACATCCGTACAGTATAGGGTGCAGCTCAAACAAACCTTTCAGCTGCTTCTGGATTACAGAAAAAAATTATTTGTTTATACTAAGCCATTTTTTGCTCATTGCTGTCATACTCTCCAGTCACCAGTTCCAGTCACGGCAGCACTACGCCTCCACACACTATACCATCACGCACACCTGCTGCCTGCTGTGGATTTCCTATTAAAGATTATTTTGGTTCTCTATCTTCCTTGTCATGCTCTTGACTACAACAAAGGTCATCATCATCAAGGTCAGCAAAGACATTGTTTAATAAAGTGAAATTAAATACATAAAGTAGCCACAGTAGTTCTCCCCGCCACCATGTTAAAACTTTATGGCAAGCCCATCTCGGGAATTTGGGTTCAAAATTATTTCCGAACTTCCCTGTGATAAACACGACATCACAGGCCGTTCATGTGCAATTTTTACCCAGGAAACTTTTATTTACGTTAATTCTGATAGCACACGAAGGCAGCATTAGTCCTGATTTCTCTCAATATGGAAACAGAAGAGGTATCAGTCAATAAATGGCTTATTTTCTTTGCATATGTTTGTTGTAAATTAAAATGTAATGTGTTACTTCACTCGTTACTTGAAAAACGAAATTTTATATCGTATCGCTACCCCAACACTGCTAAAAGGGATAGTTCACCCAAAAATGAAAATGATCCTATTATTTACCTACCCTCGAGCCTTCCTATGTGTATATGGCATTCTTCTACAAGAATACAATCAGAGTTATATTAAAAAATGTCCTGGCTAATCCAAGCATTATAATGGCAGCCCAAAATTTGAAGCCCAAAAAAGCGTATCTCTACATTATAAAAGTATAAAACTATTTACAAATTTTTTTGAAAACAACAGTAGCTTAAGGGAACTAACTCAAACTGAGGGCTTAAATACATAGAGCAAACAAACGAGCTAATAAGAAAATTTAGCATAACAGCTGAACGGGAAAATAGGTCAAATAGGCAAACAGAGAAAACAGAACCAAAAACAATTTGACTTTTACAGATGGATTTTATATTTCCTGCTTGATATACTGTAATTAATGGTTGTAAACCCACCATTAACAATCCCAACATGAACTGTGACTTCATTAGCCCACCAGATTTTTTTTTCTGCTACTAACCGACGAATACAATTTTGAGCAACTAAGCCTCTTCTCATTGACTAATGTTTAGTCGACTATTAGTGGGCATGCAAAAAAAATTGACTTTATGACATTACTGGGTTTTGACTTACTGGTAAGCTGTAGAACAGAGCATTCCACATCTCCAATCATTACAGTGACGTTTCCACCATCAAAACCAGATCCAGTTATGGTAAGAACTGTTCCCAGACCACTGGATCCTGAAACACAAGTTATATCAGTAATATAAACCAATAAAAACCAACATGAATGAAGATTACAGCTTTTATGCGAGACTTGGTCATTTACTCAACCTTTTGTAGGCGAGATCCCGGTCACTTTTGGGGTTTTTGACTCACTCCAGGTGAAACCACAGTCCCCCGAGCACCATGATGAAATACCGTTGATGAAAACTTCCACCTTAAATATAAGAACAGAAATATAGATTTTTGTCATTAGACATCCTAAACTTGTGTGTCTCAACTGGTTTTGCTTCAGTACGTAGATATTACAGTGATCTTTAAGTTTACATTTACAGTCTGTAAATGCATACAGGAGACTGAACGCCAGTACTAAAATAGAAAATCTAAAACATTTACATGAAAATAATATTAAAGTATACCCCTTTTACCAATAAACTTGGTTTGTAATGCATTCTTGAGAACTCCTAGAATAAAATATTAATAGGATCATGCACACGCAAACTATACAGAATACAAACCTGACCTTTAGTAATAATACCAATACACCTTTCAGTCTTAAGTTCAGCCAATACTCTAAACATGCTAAATCCCCAGAACAGTGGATATTCAAACAGAGTAACACAATCGGAAAAGCCCTTTTATCTGACCAAATATGTAGCACTATTGAAATCTACACACTACGTGGCATCAGGTAACATGAGGAACAACCTTTGAAAATAAGCTGCATTTAAATGACCAATGTATGTTGTACAAACACAATTACTGCAACAAAAGCAGTAAGAAATGCACCTGTGGTTTATTTGTAGGAACCCGCAGAAAGTCTCCCATAATTTTCTGTTTGAAGAGGCCTCCTTGCTCGATCTTCCATGATGTCAATGAAGGGTTCACGCCGACCACATTGGAAGCATTGATCTAGTTAACATGATCAAAAAATGTTAATTCAGCCAGTTATGAAATGGAAAGTTTGAGTCAATGAAGATTTGCATTACCGATTAAGAATTTTAATGTTTTTGAAAAAAGCCTCTTATGCTCCCGAAGGCTGCAATATTTGGTCAAAAATACAGTAAAATCAGCAATTAATTTTCCGCAGTTATTACTTAATTTCAAAGTCATATGATCCTTCAGAAACCATTTTAATATGCTAATTGGGTTCTCAGGAATCATTTCTTATTATTATCAACTTTTAAAATTGCTTAATATTTTTGTTCCCACTGGAGAAAGTCTGGCCCTGCTTTTTCCTTTAAATTGCTTATTTTATTTAAAGAGGTCATTTTGGACAATTTCATGCTCCCAATTTTGTGGGAATAGTTTGGTGATGGCCCCTTCCCGTTCCAACATGACTGCGCACCAGTGCACAAAGCAAGGTCCATAATGACATTTGGTGTGGAGGAATTTAACTGGCCTGCAAAGAGACCTGACCTCAAAAATGCACTTCTAGAAGAATGGTCAAAAATTCCCATAAACACACTCCTAAACCTTGTGGAAAGCCTTCTCAGAAGAGTTGACACTGTTATAGCTGCAAAAAGTGGGCCAACTCCACATTAAACCCTATGGATTAATAGTGGGATTTAATTAGCCATGAAGATCATGTGCCTGTAAAGGCAGACGCCCCAAAACTTTCGCCGATATAGTGTGCATCTCTAGTTATTACAGCATCATTGTGCTGCTAGACCCCTAAGATCATCTCAGTCTTCTTTTAAATGTTCCAAAAATCTCTGTCAAAAACCAAGGGAGATTGCGCATTTGTGGTGGCAGCACCGCATCTTTGGAATAGCCTGGAATAGTTTGCACCATTGATCATTATTTTTCTGTTTATTGCTGTAAAGCTTCTGTATTGTATAAAGCACTACATAAATAAAGGTGACTTGACTTAACGACTTGACTTAAAGGTGACAGCATTTGCTCACGAGCGGTTTCCCTGCCGTCTTGCAAACCCCACCTCAGTTTATTGTTATAGCATTCTGAACTCTTTCTTGCCTTTAACAGAGGCTGATTTCCAGGGATGGTGAGCCACTGTATGTTCCAGCTGTAGCCTCTACAGTCTCCAGATCTCTGGACCTGCAGTTGTCCGAGCTCTGGGATCCCCTGCAGGGCATACTGCAGGTCAGCAGCACTTATGTCTACTGCCAGGCCTGGGAACATTTAACACATGTACCACATGACTGTGGTTTATGTAGAAAGAAGTCCAGTTTGCTGCATGTTTTTGCCAACATGCTTACCTTCAACACGACGGGCTAAGAACTCAACGTCAAAGGTTCCTGTAAGAGGGGGGCTAGCTTTCTGAGGACGCATAATGGTGACGGTGGCATTCCCTTGGCTTTGAATCCGTAGGTCTCCCGTGCTGTTTAGTATCTTCTGCTGGACAAAAATGCAAACAGATTGAGAATACAGAAGGCTTACATGTATCACTTAAAGGGATAATTTGCCCAAAATTAAAATCAATTACTCACCCTCATGTCATTTCAAACCCATAAGACTTTTGTTCATCTTCGGATATTTGGATCATTTAAATTAATCATATAAAGCAATCGTGTCTCTTCTAAAGACTTGGATTAAACCACTTGAATGTGTGAATATGAATGTATTGAAGCATTAGAATTTTGGGGGAATAGACTTTAAGTGGAGGGACAGAAATCTCTCAGATTTCTTTAAAATTATCTTTCTTTCTGAAGATGAGCAAAATTCGTATGGGTTTGAAACAACATGAGGTTAGGTTATTTTTGGGTGAACTAACTGTTCAATTATGTCCACATAATCTGCAAGAAACAATTCAGAGATATAGCAATAACTCAAGTGTCAAAGACAGATCTTATGAAGCAAATATTCTGCTATCGCCTGTCACGTAAGAGAAATCAGAAGGTTCAAGACATTGTAAAATGTCTTCCATTTTAACTGTAACTTACCGTCAGAAAGCCTATTTGAAACAGTGGGGCACCAAAGCCACAGTTGTAAGGTGTCGCGGTGATCTCATAGCTGACTTGTGAAGCATTTGCTTGTTTGCTCACAGTGATGTTTGAAAAGAAAAGCCCTGAACTAGCTAGAGCAGGTGGTCTTCTTCTGTTGATTATAACTGAAGTGGACAGAGAAAATAGAACATTACATTCACAAAGGCCACTTTAAAGTAAAATAAAAATTTTTTTTAAAACTTCCTATTCACCATTAGGATCCAAAACATTCATTGCGCGTCCAATGTGAACAGCATCTATGAAGTAAACAGAGTTAGCGGCCCCTCCGTAGACACTGAACTGAAGAAGTTTGTAGTTGGAGCCTATGTAGTTTGTCTGTATGGAGCTCAGGAGATCCACACACTTGTAGTTCCACCTGAGAATGACAACATCAATATTATACTTACAATAAAAATGACCTTGTTATTGGTTTAATTTTGTTATAAATAAAGACAAATCTGATTCTGTTATAAATAAAGACAAATCGTATAAGAAAATTGGTCAGTCCGATCCGTGTATGTTTTGCTCATCAGATTACTTTTTATGTTTAGTAGATTAAACTTACTTATCTGATGAGTCAAATTGCACAGATATACGTATGTTCTCCTCCCGGTAAGTATTCGCAGCCAGGTAACTGAACAATATTCCCAGTTCATTAACCAGACTCCCTTTGTAGGCCAGGCAGAGCTACAAAACATAGAGATATATTATATATTTTCATCTTTGAAAAGTTCATTTCCATACTGAGAAAAATTCATTCGTAAGGATCACTGAGGTGTTTGGTGGAGCTTACAGTGTTGTATGTTTGTAGCAGTATTGGGCTGTAGATCGCTCCGGAAGCTGTAGTGTCATTGGCATTGAAGATAATTTCTGGATTCTTCAGAGACCAGCGGCCACAGAAAGCCTCTGAATCAGTGACCCGGACCCCTCTGCGACTTAGATCACCTGAAAACTGTTTAGACAAGGAGAAAGCTCTTCAAGCTGGATAAAAAGGTGATGTTTTCAAAAAAATAACTGATGTCTATCTATAAGGCTAGATCTAGTGTCACACATTATTTGCAAGGGAAACTTGACTTGATTGGCAATAAATAGGAATTTCCTCTCCATGTAGAAACATTGGGGCCAGATTTACTAAACAAGGCAAATTAGCCTGAGAGCATAATTGCAAAAAGAGCCAATTGGAGTGGGAAGTTCTGTGCATGATCTACAGATGATGCGCAAATTAAGGAACAGACGCAGCCAGATCATTTTCATAAAGAGTCACATCAAGGCATGTCCTCCTGCCGGTCCTGTTTTCTGCCTTAATTTTATATTCAAATAAAAAGCCCCTTGCTCTGCACTTGAGTCCTCACCTCATCCCTCACCCAACCCTGATAGATACTATATACTTTTAGAGGCAAAAAAAGGTTTGCACTGGCCCAAGCTAATAGCTGGCCCCAAATAATCTGCTTTTGCAGCTTTGCTTACCCCTGTGGCGTTGGTCTCATAATCTCTGAAAATTTTCACATTAGTGTTCTCCATGGTTGGAATCTCTGCTGGACATTTAGCGGTGATCATCATATCCAGTGCTGAACGCACCTTTGATTTAACAAAACAAAATGGAGTTAAAACCCATCATGTAGAAAATTATTATTTTAAGAGAGCATTTAAAATGTTTGTACACAGTACTGTTATTTTATTCTAGTGAATATATATTAAACAAACTAAAACCTCAGTTTCAGAAGCATTGAAAGGCAGAGGAAGGGACGGAACTCCACCCCACAGCAGTGTGACCGTCTCCATGCTGGCCTGGCCTTTCACGTTCTCAATAACTGTGATGTTCGTATCTGCGCCCATGATCGAGTAGTCAAGATCCTCAAAGTCACCTGAGATAATACCAAAAAGAAAACAACATTCCAAATTACTCTTAAATGTACTGGAATACATTACAAGCAACATAAAGGCAACAACAAACACCCTAATATACAAACCCGATTCCAAAAAAGTTGGGACACTGTACAAATTGTGAATAAAAACAAAATGCAATGATGTGGAAGTTTCAAATGTCAATATTTTATTCAGAATACAACATAGATAACATATCAAATGTTTAAACTGAGAAAATGTATCATTTTAAGGGAGAAAAAAGTTTCATGGCATCACCACATCTCAAAAAAGCTGGGTCAAGGCCATGTTTACCATTGTGTGGCATCCCCTCTTATTTTTATTACAGTATGCAAACGTCTGGGGTCTGAGGAGACAAGTTGCTCAAGTTTAGGAATAGGAATGTTGTTCCTTTCTTGTCTAATATAGGCTTCTAATTGCTCGACCGTCTTAGGTCTTCTTTGTCGCATCTTCCTCTTTATGATGCGCCAAAAGTTTTCTATGAGTGAAAGATCTGGACTGCAGTCTAGCCATTTCAGTACCCGGATCTTTCTTCTACGCAGCCATGATGTTATAATTGATGCAGTATGTGGTTTGGCATTGTCATGTTGGAAAATACAAGGCCTTCCCTGAAAGAGACAACATCTGGATGGGAGCACTTGTTGCTTTAGA
Organism: Pseudorasbora parva; assembly: GCF_024679245.1. Taxonomy (NCBI): domain Eukaryota; kingdom Metazoa; phylum Chordata; class Actinopteri; order Cypriniformes; family Gobionidae; genus Pseudorasbora; species Pseudorasbora parva. The sequence continues at coordinate 30,919,397 of NC_090190.1, read as the reverse complement.
ACTTGGATATACCTTTCAGTATTGATGGTGCCTTTCCAGATGTGTAAGCTGCCCATGCCACACGCACTCATGCAACCCCATACCATCAGAGATGCAGGCTTCTGAACTGGGCGCTGATAAAAACTTGGACTGTCCTTGTCCTCTTTAGAAACATGATGACGTGGCATCCCAGTTTTCCAAAAATAACTTTTTTTTGACCTATAGAGTTTTCGCTGGCAACAGCTAATGGCACGGTGGATTGTGTTCACTGATAATGTTTTCTGAAAGTATTCCTGAGCCCATGTTGTGATTTCCATATGATTTCCATAACAGTAGTATTCCTGTATGTGATGCAGTGCCGTTTAAGGGCCCGATGATCACGGGCATCCGGTATGGTTTTCGGGCCTTGACCCTTACGTGCAGAGATTGTTTCAGATTCTCTGAATGATATTATGCACTGTAGATGATGATAACATCAAACTCTTTGTAATTTTTCTCTGAGAAACTCCTTTCTGATATTGCTCCACTATTTTTCGCCTTAGCATTGGAGGAACTGGTGATCCTCTGCCCATCTTGATTTCTGAGAGACACTGCCACTCTGAGAGGCTCTTTTTATACCCAATCATGATGCCAATTGACCTAATAAGCTGCACATTGGACTTCCAGCTGTTCCTTATATGTACATTTAACTTTTCCGGCCTCTTATTGCTACCTGTCCCAACTTTTTTGGAATGTGTAGCTCTCATGAAATCCAAAATGAGCCAATATTTGGCATGACATTTCAAAATGTCTCACTTTCAACATTTGATATGTTATCCCATAAGCTGTTATTTTAATGTTGTATGTACGTTGTAACTGTTTTTAATTGTATAACTTTGTTGCCTCTTGGCCAGGACTCCTTTGAAAAAGAGGTTCTTAATCTCAATGGGACTCTCCTGGTTAAATAAAGGTTAAATCAAAATAAAATCAAAATCTATATTCTATTGTGAATAAAATATAAGTTTAAAGTGTTACTGTATTGGTTACTAACAAACATCTTATTTTAACTTAATTTTATCATAAAAGTGCACATTGGAAATATAGTATCATCAGGCTATATATTTAGTTTTATATTTATTATATAGTTATATATTTAGTAGAGAGAGAGAGAGAGAGAGAGAGAGAGAGAGAGAGAGAGAGAGAGAGAGAGAGAGAGAGAGAGAGAGAGAGAGAGAGAGAGAGAGAGAGAGAGAGAGAGAGAGAGAAAGAAAGAAGACTTAATAAAGAGTGACACATAGTTGGCCAATTAACCAGTAAGAACATTAGGTTTTAACCATAGCATTTATAAATTATTTTCATTAAAAACATTTTTAATACAATTTATCTTTTTATTGAAATTTAGTGAAGATGGTAATTGGTCACATGCAATGTTGTTAAATTACATATGATTTTGAGAGCAAAAGTCATAAAACAGAATTCAGTAAAAGAATATTAATAAAAAAGATCATTCAAAGTTCACCTCTGTTAGAGTTGAATGTCACATTGTACAGTGACTCATTGTCCAGTTCTTTCTTTGTGACCGTCACACTGTCTGGTTTAATTGTCCACAAATCATTCAGAGCGTTCTGCAACTCCATCGCTGATGCACTAACTGAGATCGGCCCTACAACATGCAAAGCAACTCCAGTAAACATTACATATATGCAAACAAAAAGACATCCCTAGAGGTAGTCCAGAAGGGTGAATGCAAAAATTAGAAGCAAAAGAAAATTAAATATTGTAGCTTCATTAAACACACATTCATACTGCTTTGTGAACTAATGCACCTGTTTTAAGACCTCCATATGTCAGGAAGTAGTATGTATTTTCACAGACGCTCAGAGAGAAACAATTACTGCTGATTCTCAGAGTCTGCACCTCATTAATGGGGGTTATTGGCATCCATCCCATGAAACGAATCACCTAAATTAACAAATAATTTTTTTAAACAAAAATGTACATAGCAGGTAGAGGAACTCAAATCTGAGACTTGCTCAGTTTCTGCAGGTGCATTGCAGAAAATGAATCCATGAGGCTTATCTTATCTTTGAACTTGTTCCTGTGAGCTCACTTACCTGTTTTTCAGGTAGAACATTATAGTTTGCGTTAATTTGCTGTTTCTCATTTACAGCTTCTGTTGTTTGCTGGGCCGTGAAAGGACTGATCTCTTTAAAAAAAGCCACATCCACTGATGCTACTACTCCATACTCCTGCACTAGAATCTCAATGTAGTACCTGTAATATATATATATATACATATATATAAATATATAATGATTGCAGTCAATATAGTCAATGATAAGAATAATAGTGACAAAAAGACTAATAGAGAGCTAACCTTATGACTTTTTGCACACTATTTACTACTTGAAAACCTCAACTTACGGTTTTCCCTTCAGCAAGCGCATGACCTCTGACCTCTGAGTGCTATAGCTGAAGAAACTGTTTGTATAGGAAGGCTGTGATGCAATCTTAACCTGAAATAAAACAAAAAGATTAAGTTTAAATTAAACTTAATATATTCTTGTATTCCAAAGCATTCATAAATTTCAAACAATGTATGCAGTTAACAGGATAATTGCTTACATTGATAACTGAAATTATTATTTTATTGACATTCGGGTACCTTATCCTGGGGAAGACCTGTCTTGCTGAAATATAGCTGGCATCGGTCGTCAGCTTTGATTCTGAAATAGTAGTTGTCGGTCTCCGTTGGAACAAAGAAACCACTCAATCGTGCCACAAAGTTATCAATCTCATTGGGCCACACATAGGACAGGGAATCCACCCACTGGACGGAATATCCAGGCCTACTGGAATTATACTTCAGGACGTCCTCCAGAAGGTTTGGAGAAGAGTTGTTCCACATCTCCATTTTAAAACCTCTGCCACCTACAAACATGAACCTTTTATTATCACTCAATATAACCAAGACAGTACTGTTTATAGGAATTTTCATTTTAATTCATTTTATAAATAGCAGGGGAGACCTGAACTTGTTTGCATCATTTTGTACTTAAATTAATATATTTGGGGCTATTTATTTTTTACCATTATTAACCAGGAAAAAATATTCTGCATATAAAATAATAAATAAATAAAAATACTGAAAATGAAATCACAGCAATTATTTTAGTTCAGATATATGGAAAGATTAAAGAGAGGAATACAAAGGAAATTGTTAAAATTCCAGTTTCGTTGCCATCAATTATGTGAGCTATGGTGTTGATTGTGATAACGTGTGACACGTCCACAGTGTCAGATGTTCTTGCGTGTGGAGAACATCCATAGAATTCCACTGTCATGCCAACAATGTCTATGAAAAGACATATACGTCACCACAAAATATCAAATTTATTATAAGGTTCTCACCAGGAAACACAGTCATATTGGTTCTTTCATAACCAGGTGTTATGCAGACAATCCTCTCATTTGATACGCTCTGAATCTGACACTCACGACCTAAGGAAAAAAATATATAATAAAACAATATATTTTAAAAAATATAGTAAAATTATTTTATAAATAATTTATATAATAATTTTGATAATTATAATTATTCACAATAGTTCATTTTAATATATATATATATATATATATATATATATGTTTTAATGGTTTATCACATAGCAAATAATATATTTAATTTATATTTTTAGAGGGTTACCTCCTACTAAAACCATAGCTGGCTGGTCAGTCTCATCAAAGTAATTTCCCTGAATGGTCAGTAATGTGCCGCCCAATATGCTGCCCTCAGAGGGAGAAACTCCTGTCACCTCTGAAAGAGACCAGGGCATGTTTTTTGTTTGTTTTTTCATCTGATTTTGTGCAGGCAATTCCATGATGTACTATTTAAGAAGACTAAATGTTGTCCACACCTGCATATGTTTGGAACATGGCAAGCGTGTTCAGTGCTGAGATGCTGAAAACCCCGAAGTCTGGCAAACTCCTAAAACAAGAAAATATGTGTTTTGTCTACTTTTCTGTCAACAAGCAGAGAATTTAAATCAAACTTTTCTGACCTCCCGAATTGACTGTCGAGAATGTAACTGAGGTTGTGATGACCTGAAAACCAAGGCAATGACATTTAATCTGACAAGAATCTAAAGTGAATGAATAATTCTTGAACGTTTTAATAATGTTTCCTCACCAACATACGTTCCAGTCATTTTACAGCTCATATATCCCCATTGGCTGGTCTCAGAATCCAAAGAGAGGCCATACCTGAAGAAAAAATAATGATTATTTTTGGAGGGTCTGACTCCGTTCACATTCAATGTTTACAATCATTAATGAATTAACTGAGACACACTTACTTTTCATCTGAATTGGGTTTAAGAAGTTCACAAGGCATGCCTCCCATGTAAGCTCTGTTCAAAGAAAATAGTTCCTTATGTCAACACAAAGAATATATATAACATTCATACAGTTATATTTTTTTATTTTTTATTAAATACTTCCTGACCTTAAAAATCTCACATCCAAGCCATTGGAGCTTTTGTCAGTGTTGCTTCCGTACACATCGGTATAGATTCTTCCCCGCAGTGTCACCACAGTCCCTAAAGTTCATTCCATTATGTTCTTTATTTTTTGGTGAAAGGTATATTTTCACCAAAATATTTTCATATAGGCATCACAGAGTAATGACAAAAAATAACAAAGCTCACCTGGGGGACCTGAGAGTGGACTGATCCTTTGAATGCTAGGTGTATAGTATGATCGGCTCTGTAAAGTAGTTCATGTTTTTATATATATTGTTATATTTTGAGATGATATGATTATATGTATTAATAAGCAGCACAATGAAGTCCATCTCACTTACATAAAACATGCACCAGTAATACCACTGATATCCAGAACAAATGTTACTGGAAGGAATGGGCACACCATCCACGCTGACCCGCACCTCATAGTCATCCTCTGGCAGAGCTCTGAATATGGTGCAATACAAAGCTTACTTTGAGAAACACATAAGTCATTAAAATTTTTCATAACATTATGCGGTACAGCTATTTCAAAGAATTACATTTGGCTTAACTTCCTTTATGCACAAATATGCCAGACTAAAGTATTCTTTAATAAACATGTTATACAATCAAATGCAATGGGATTTGTTATAGAAGAATTTGGAATGACATCAAAAGAAAGTTCATGCAAAAAATGTAATTTTCAAATTGCAAGAAAAATATTTGGGAGCTACAGGAGCGGGGGAAGATTTAAAGTGTTTTAATTTTGGTCTGTTTCTCACACTTGTAAGAATTCAGAACTAATAGCACACAAGTCAAATGGACTGGTCTTATGGTAATTTTATTGCTTGGATATTCCTCAAAAACATCTGTGCTTGCATTCCAAAGAAGAAAACTAGTCTCATACATGTAGGTTTGGATCAACATAAGGGCGAAAATTTATTGAAAAATAAAGTTTACTATAAAAAGAACAGACGAACATCAGTTCATCATCAAATATAATGATAAAATTGTGCCTTTAGTTATCATTTCGGAATAAAGGTCAAACATATGTAAAAACAATAACTTCATTTATACTTAATTTTAATGAATAGAACATTACACAGCTAATGTAGAAGTACAAAATGAAATTACATTTGGTTTATATTTTTATGTAAAGTTTATTTAACCAGGAAGATGTGACAACATTAATAATTTTATATATAAACTTTGGACTTTGCCTCATCATTTCAGAACACTCCTCATTTACAGGAGCACTTAATACAATGCAATGACTACAATAGAGATCAAAGAAGACTTGGCTATCTAAATTCATTGATACCTTGTATAACACATGATCTGATTGGAGTGAGTGGAGTCTTTCTCGACATCACAAGGGATAGATCTGGTGCGGGACACCAGCGTCACACGGTTGCCAAAGTTTGGGTCATTGGCATTGAGATTGAATTGATTGGCTTGTGCAAAACCTGAGAGAGATTTAAACCGTAATACCAACACGTGCTAAACCAGAATGCCTGCATTTATTTAAAACCATTTTTATTACTTTTTTAATACCTTGTCCCTCTATAGTCAGTCTCGTGCCGCCATTGAGGCTTCCGTATTTTGGGGTCACTTTGTTGACACGTTGCGCTCCTGTCAGGACAGAGATTGGATATAGTCACGAAAATATATATTCATTGTAATGCATGAATGTCTGTATGCTTTAAGCCTGAAACCAACTACATGAAATTACGCAAAACTTTCAGAATGACTGAGGTGGGGGGGAAAAAATGGAAAATAAAGCCAGTGCGTACCTGCGGGACTCCAGAGTAAAATACAAACAATGAGCAGCAGGTGAAGCTCCTGTCGCACGTGCCTCATCCTGATAGACTCGCAGTGCGCGCGCTTCAAAACAAAGCTTCCTCCAGTTACTGGATCCCTTCTGCACACACAATATTCACATCCATTTGTGTTTACCCATGTCATTTGTATTTCCTTGCGAAATATATGTTAACATAACATTATATTTTATATATTATATTTTAACATTATTAATTAATTTACATATTAAAACAGCCTTCACGTGCTATCGGAAATTTCACAATTCATACAATAATACGATTCAAATTTTAAAATATGCAATGCATTAATGACCAGACAAGCTGGGGTGAAAATAAAACTAAAAAATCATACTTGATAGGCTGCAGCAGTAGTTCTATGTTTATTTTTTATTTTTAGAACTTCCCAGTGGTAAACACGACATCATAGGGCGTTCGTGTGCAATTTTTACCTATGAAACTTACGATAATTCCGAAAACACGTGAAAGCATTGGGCTATAGCACATTACCTATATTTAATATAGATATATCATAGGCTAAATTAATATAGGACATTAATAACAGCATGTTTACACCCAGAATATATATATATATATATATATATATATATATATATATATATATATATATATATATATATATATATATATATATATATATATATATATATATATATATAATTGCTCAAAGCTCACACAGACAATAAGACTGACATACCTGTTAAAGCACTCTTGGAAAATCCAAACTGCAGTGGCTCAATTGTTAAAAAGAGCTCACCCTTTTTATACTACCTGCCCACAGGGTGGCAAGAGGAGATTTGCTCTCTCTCTCTCTCTCTCTCTCTCTCTCTCTCTCTCTCTCTCTCTCTCTCTCTCTCTCTCTCTCTCTCTCTCTCTCTCTCTCTCTCTCTCTCTCTCTCATTGCTGTCACTCTACAAAGACATTTATTCTTTCCCAGTGTACCTTAACAACACTTATTTGAAACTCACTTATCATTGTGCGGTCAACATTACTTCTATATTATTAAAATGATGACTAAACCTGAAAATTAGACTATTCGATGTCCTTTAGCTGCAATAAAATAATGATGATTACAGGTCATTTAGATGATCAGGTCCTAATTCGCAGGATTTTATAATTTACCAGCAGTGTGTTGTGCTGGTATTTATATCCAATTGTGATCTCATTCTTTGTTGTGTTGCGTGTAAGGTTACAACTTTTTTTTGCATAACAGGCCAAATTTGAATAGTGAAGCATGCAAAAGTTATCTCCAGGGAAATTCTATCAAGTAAATAATTAAAATTAAAGTTAGATAAAGACTGTAATGCTAATGAATGACTTTAAGATCAAATGCAATCCCTGTCATGCTAGCACAGATTGTCACAGCCACCAAATATCAGCAGCTGAAATGGATAGGGGAAAATACAAGAAGCTGGGGGTTCCAGCTAAGTGTACAAAATAAAACAAACTGTCTTTTTAAAAAAGGAAAAGGCCTATTTTGAGACTAAGATACAGTAAGATACAGTACAGTTACAGCAGATGTAAACAAAATATAAGTGTAAATGTAAATGTTGAATCTTGTCATATTCATTCAGTGATGTTCAGTGATTAAGTCATACTACTTAAGATTATTAAGATTATATTTTCCGGATGAATAAAATGTAGTTTTTTATTTAACAGCCAAATAATTAAACCAAATTGACTAAAGTGTAAGTATTTTTTACTCGTTTGCAGTAATGGCAAATTACTTTCAAGATCATTTACAATAATATTCCTGATGTAGCTGACATAGATCATGACACATGCAGCCACAGCCATTAATTATCAGTGTTGAAATTGATGAAAAATAAACAAATTGCCAGTGTTCGTGCAAAATCACCCTTTTAACTCACACAGACGGTAGGCTATTCTATTTTGAACCCGTTGAGGGCTACCATAAAAAGAACATTGTGCTAAATAGGCTACTTCACAAAATGTGAATACAATCCAGTATGAGTCACAAGCATAGACTGTAAAGGTCACAAGTTAAAATGCATTGCTAAATACAGCCTGATTATTTGCATAGCACATTTAATTTGACGTTTTCCAGTAGCCTACACATTTTTTCTTTAAATGGCCAAAAAAATAAACTTTTTAGGTGTAAACAAATGAAAAATAAAATGTAAACAAATATAAAAATTGTATTTGGCCTTTAATGTATTACAGAGACTATAAAAACGAAACTGAAAAAAACTCAATTTCCCAGAATCCTGTTGGGTCGGTCCGTCTGAAAACTAGTCCGGGTTTTAGCGAGTGCATTACAGTTAAAGCTTATTTCCTGTTGCTAGCAACGTTACATTTTGGTTTTATTAGAGACCCATGTTCTCGAACTGAATACTGATTATTTGGAATATAATTTTAATGAAATATGGCTTTACCGAATTGCTCACTGAAGGTAAACAGAGAGTTGCTGGATACCAGTTTTGAAAGTTACAGGCTTTCACTGGATTCTATTCCTACTTACAATGTTGAGTTGGATGCAGGTGAGCAAATTCTTTATTTGACCTGTTATAGTCTGATTTATAAATTGTTTAAGTTTTTATTCAATGTAGCGTGAAGTATATGAACTAAAAGGCTTTCATTAACTACACTGTGAGAGCAGTGTTGTCATTATAACAGTCCTTATAAACCACAACTCTTTATGAACAACTAGATCTGTGCATCTTTGTTATGATCTTAAAGGTAGCCCAAAGCATTGTTGCGGCATTGGTCATGCAAATCTTCCTTTTGTTTCTTTCAGCTGTGGCTGAGGTTAAACTGAAAGACAGTCAGTATACCCTGGACCATGTGAGAGCATTTGGTATGTACAACTACCTCCATATAGACCCCTGGTATGAAGATAGCGTCTACTTTGTGGACAGCAAAGGCCGGGTACTCAATCTAACAGTCACATTGGTAAGTTTTTGTTATGTAATTTCTGAAATATGGATAAGGGCCATATATTTTGAGCAATTACATTTCCTTCCAGGAGGACAAAGCTACTGTATTTCTCCATGTGCATATGTAGGTCAGAAACGAATATATGTGGGTCAAAAAACCAATATGCATTTGTAAAGAGTTAGTTCACCCCAAAAATGAAAATTCTGCCATCAATTACTCCCCTTATGCCATTACAAACCCGTAAGACCCGTAAGTTAATTTTCGGAACACAAATTAAGATATTTGTGAAGATATTTGTGAAGAAATCTGTGAAGAAATTTCGAGAGCTCTCTGAACCCTCTGTGGACAGCTATATAATTAACACTTTCAAGGCACAGAAAGGTGGTAAAAACAGTTAAAAACATCTCCAGGGGTTCAACCTTAATTTTATGAAGTAATTTTTGTGTTGAATAAAGTTGTAACAAAATAACTTTATACAACAATTTCTTCTAGCCTGCGTCAGATCTCTTAAGCTGTCGACGCAGTGTAAACAGTGCACCGCTTCCTAGTTCTGCGGTAGAATGACTGTGCTTGGGCCATGATGCTCACGATGCTCACAATTATGATCAAAGTTATTCAACTAATTATACAAATAAAATGTATGAATTAGGTTTTAATTAATTCTATAAACTATAATACAGATCTGCCAACATTGTCGCTATATGCTAAATGAAAATAAGCTGATAACATCACTGTTTTCTCCGGAAAGACTGTACAGCCAAATCTAATTTTGTTGCAATATTATCCTGTTTGACACTGTGAAGCTGAGTAGTAATAGGATGCACCTTATGACAAAAAGATTTATGGCTTTGACCTTTTGACCTTTTGCCCGATTGAACTTCCGGGGTCACGGTCATGGAGGGGTTTCCGGTATGATTTATGACGTGACCTTTTGACCTTCCGGGGGTTATGGGGATTAGGGGTATAATTTATGACGTGCCCTTTGACCTTCCGGGGTTTATGGGGATTACGGGTATAATTTATCACGTGCCCTTTGACCTTCCGGGGGTTATGGGGATTACCGGTATAATATATAATGTCTTGACAGATGGTTTTATCCTTTGAAGTGGGTATGATATATTTGTGACGGAAAGTTTTATCCTTTGAAGAGGGTATAATATATGATGTTTTGAAGTCGTTAATAATATATGAAGTCGTTAATAATGATAATATATGGTGTTTTTTATCCTTTGAAGAGGTTATGATATATATTTGTGACGGAAAGTTTTATCCTTTGAAGAGGGTATAATATATGATGTTTTGAAGTCGTTAATAATATATGAAGTCGTTAATAATGATAATATATGGTGTTTTTTATCCTTTGAAGAGGTTATGATATATATTTGTGACGGAAAGTTTTATCCTTTGAAGTTCGGGCTATCAGGACCCTCCTCCTCCTCATACCATATTATCATGCTGTACTGTGAAGTGTATCTCTCACAAGCATTCTCTTCTTTTCAAATAATATAAACGAAAATCTACCCCGCAAAAGTTGAATGTTTATAAAATAGTTTAATAAAAACAATATTTAAAAAACCCTGAACCAACCATTTCAGTTTTAAATAAAATGGAGTCACAAAAAAAAAATTGCAAATTGCATCAAAAAGCGTTTATAGATTCGAAGTAAAAAACACACTGCTTATAAAGCAATACAATGTATGAAACGGTTCACACAAAATCATTTAGAGATATTATTTAGTAATATTTAGACAGTCTGCGTCTAACATTTCACATCTTTTAAAAACAAAGTTCCCATACCATCCAGGCATCCTATTTCCTGAATGTCTCCCGAAGCAGCCTCTCTTACCCGTGGGCTGGGGTTTGCGGGTGTGTATTCCTGACACCTTGTTGCCATCCGCTTCAGACCTCGCCTAATATATGGCACAATTATCCATTTTGAAACGTTCCTCATCTGTTGGAGTTGGACTATAGGGCCTCACAGGTCACGACATGCGTTAAATGTTTATAGAGTTGAAGAAAAACATACTGCTTATGAAGCAACGCAATGTATGAAACGTGTTCACAAAAATCATCTAGAGATATTATTTAGTAATATCATAATCATAATATTTAGAGAGTCTGCATCTAACTTTCCACATCTTTTAAAAAATAATTAAATAATACATTAATTAATATAATTTATAAGCTGTTTTGCTCATGGGTCAAAGTTTGATCAGGGGAATACCTGAAACGCACACGCACACACAAACACGGTAATTGGTTCTATAAAATTAACTTTTCTCTATTTTAAATGAATAAAAACAAATGTTACTAAAATTATTTGAACACTTTTAGTTATAGTTTTAGCAAAATATAATAATAAATAAATATAAAAATACCTTTAATTTTTAGAGAGTTGAAGAAGATAAAAAGCAAATAGTATCAGCCAAAACCCCCTCCGATCCTCCCAGAGTACTCCACTATGAAACGAATGCTTCAGACCCCCCTTGGACGGGAGGGGTTAGAGCTGAGACTCATGTCACAGCACATGTTAAGTTTGTCTGCCAATGCCTTTCCAGAGCCAATATTTAGTTTGTACTAATTTTCTTTCAAAGTATAATCTTTAAAGTTTAAATGAGATCTAAATCCAATCTTTAAAGTTTAAATAAAGTCGTATCTTCTTTATCTACCTATGAGACAACCGTATAAGATCTGATGCCACATTGTAGGAATGATTTTCCTTAAATTCAACCTAAAGTATATTCTTACTAAAATCGTCTGTTCAAAAACTTTAGCTTGTTTAAAATGTAAAATCTTAGATCTTATTTCTACAAATATTCAAAGCAGGTCTTAAACTATTAACCTTGTATGAACCCCATGCTATGAAACACATCGACAAAGTTTGCCATCTGTGGTCAAAGACACTGCATAAGTAACGTTTAATTTTACTCGTCTTAGTCTAAGCACGATCTTTAAATAATAACCGGTCATATCTTATACTACTACTATGGTAGCCGTGATCTAGGATTGTAAGTCGCATATGATTTTTATTTTCTTGCGTCTTCCAAACTGGTCTTCATCAGTGTGGAAACATACCCTTTACATAAAATATACTATCAGTTATCTACTCAAAATGCATAGAATTTTGAAAATGTAATGCTCATGTATGTTGTATGTTTTTGAGACAGTTTGTCTGTTGGACAGCATGAACAGACTTTGGAGAGAGCGGATGACGCTAGGAGGGAGATTGCCCTTTGACCCCAACGATTTTGCAGGCTGTTAAAGACCCTGCAAGGTAGTCATTCATTTCAGTTGTTATTCACCAAAACAGCACAGAGTGAATCTTTAACATTTAAAATTGTGCATAAAAACCTTACAATTAAACTTACATTTAAAGATGGTACATGTCCCATGGATCTATATTTTACTTTTCTTAGTTCTACAAAGTTTTAATATCAATTAAACTCCTAGTTGACAATAATGTTTGCTGCAATGCTCACAACTGTAAGATACACTACATATGTAAGATAGCAAAATAAAACACTGTATGACACTAGTTTAACATTTGAAGAAAAAGTTTACCAAATGCATCTACATATCCGTTGTGTTCTGACACAAAGCCGTTAATTGGGACGTATTGTTTTATAAAATGTACTTTTCCTATGTCTGCAAAGTTTCATGCTACTTTTACTAGCCTGATAAAAATGTAGTTAATACATTGTGAAACAAGACAATCACGCTACCAAATACATTTGATTTTAAGAAAAAGGGGTGTTTTAAAATACAACTGAACCAGATTATTTTCTCTTTTGACACACTATTAGAAAAAAAACTTTCTCTGTGATGTTGGAATAGGCCTAGGTCTTTTTAAAGTATCACATCAGGCATGTAACAATCATGCAGTGCAATGATCCAGATGAAGCTTCTTATCAAACAAAGACAATTATATTTATCTTTCACTTGTGAATATTTGTACGCTAGTATCACACTTGCCATTTTTAATAGTCTTTACTATTGCCTTACGCATCCCAATCCAGCTAAATTATCATTTGTTTCACATGTTTATGTCTTTTTCCCTATATCATTTTTGGCTCAATTAAATCGATATCGATTAAAGTTTATGGTCATTGCATCTTCCCTATACGGATACAATCCAAACATGTTCTTTGTAGGAATTATGTGGGACACAAAACTCGGCGTAAATTCAAGAGGCCTAGAGGAAGAAAGCAGTGAAATTGTATAAGAAAAAATGTCCGCTTTATTGCGATACGCATTTTTCCCCCATTGCCTATTCTTAGTCATATGATCAAGATTACTGTTCGCATTTTATTTGCGAACAGTAATTTGTTTTTAGGTAAAGATTCCTATCTGGTCGTTGTCAGTGCAAGTTTGTGCAAATCATTTTAAGCATTTTTATTAAACGTCAGACTAAACTTATTTGTTTTCTTTTGACAAACCTACATTTCAAACGATTCACCTCCAATGCTCCACAACCACAGGGACAACACTCCTGAAACCTAATCTTGGTGAATTTTTCTCACCTAGAACACAAAACTTTGTTCATACCAAACAAGTACGTTTTACACATGTTGACTATTTAACTATTTTTGTAGGTATCATGACATTTTAGAGGAATTACTAAAAGATTAAAACACCAGAATCACAATGTTTGTTGACGATGTGATTGTCATATTTAGTTAAATTTCAGATGACCGTTTTGTTTGTTGAACTTTTTGACAAAGGCTCTTCTTTGAGCACCATCAACATTATAGGAATAAATGAAAATTAAGAAATGACGAGACAGTCTTTCTATTTGACCGTGTTTGACTAAAGTGATATTTCTTTTACTGTCACTACAGTCTCAGTCTCATCTACGATGAGGAATCACATGAACCGTCACCGTGAAAAGTAAGTCTGCTGTTCTACAGCTGAAACATATACGCCTGTTGCATTCATTAAAGTTTGCGCTTGTTAAACCAAGTTAGACTCCTCTTATAAAGGTTATAGACACATTTTGAACATTAGCCTTATACGCGTTTTATCCATGCACAAATCTCTATGTAATTCGAGAAGTACATTTACGAAAGTATCATTTTATAATCAATTTAGGAAAAAAACATTCACAAGCAACTGTCAAAGTTTGTTATTTTGGATTTGTAAATAATGACTTTTACTACTCCACCAGATAGGCATGAGGTTTAGATGATTTTAAATGTGTGACCAAACTCTTCTTTTGACAAACCAACATTTCAAATTATGTAACGAATCGTTTCTTTCAACATCCCACTTGACATTAAAGATTGTGACGTGTCGTCAACTATCATCGACATCTGACCCTGACGTACGACACATCGGTTGTAATAAACAAGATGTGCTAAAAATTCTGTCCGATTTGTTAGCGGGATAATACCGCATCAACATAACCCGTTCCTGTTTTAGGTTCTAGGTCAATTCAAGCATAATCTTTATGCAACAATTAGTACGCGTGCACAATTTACCACAAATGTTTACCGCGGATAAGATAAGAGACATTTAGCTATAATGAAATCATAATACAGAAATCCTTTCTTCTGATCTATTGTAAAAGTTTGTAAAGTAGATTTTTCCCTGCCAGTAGAGGACAGTTTTACATTTTGTTTCAAAGACTACCCTTTGAGCAGAGTCAAACAGGCATAATACAGCATTAAAAAAAAAATTAAACTTATGTTATTTTAGGGGGTCTGTCTGCATAATGCGTCAACATGAAAAGCGAGTCTCGTGTTCTTTGAAATATTACGCTTACCATCCACAGAACAGGGGTTAGAAGCCGTGACATGATTAATCTCACTGAGTGTGTTAAAGCGGCTGGTGTTTTATGGCTATCGAAAGCACCACATTCTTGTTAGTCACATCAAAGCCCCTACCTACTGAATTTAGTATTTAAAGAAGTTAGGAAACGGTCTGCAACTCTAGCGTTACAATGACTACTGAAACATCTTTGGTGGGTGTAACACCGACAAGAAGTTCTGTTGAAACGGAAGAAAACCTTCCTTACGCACTACAGAAAAAACAGAGGATCCATTTGACCAAGTTTCTTCATGAAGATGATTTTGTCAAACAGGAATTTCTGCTAGGTGACGTTTATATCGGGGGGTTTGTTTTTGACAAGACATCACACACGGTCAAACTCTACGCCATGGAATTTTTTGAAGAAGAACTTACATCGGAGACACCTTGCGTGCTTTTCCCCGCTAAAGACTGGTCATTTTTCTACAACCGTGTTTGGAGCGATCTTAATGGGGTTGCTAGTAAAACCTATTACATAAACGAATGGGATGGAGCGACGCCCAATGTGAGGTACAAGGTGACAAAGGACAGTAAGGAACCAAAGCCTGATGATTACGTACTCGTATCAACCTGCAGGAACAAGACGCTACATGAACAAAACCGCCTTAAGGTGCGTAAATGTTATGAGGAGGCTGAAATTCGAAATTCAAAGTATTGGCTTCAAAGCAGCAGTGATTCCGA
Source organism: Pseudorasbora parva (assembly GCF_024679245.1). Classification (NCBI taxonomy): domain Eukaryota; kingdom Metazoa; phylum Chordata; class Actinopteri; order Cypriniformes; family Gobionidae; genus Pseudorasbora; species Pseudorasbora parva. The sequence continues at coordinate 30,903,712 of NC_090190.1, read as the reverse complement.
CTCTGATAATGACTTCCCAATTCCAGAGGACTACCCTTTCGAATGCTGTACAAAGAGTCTCGTCCTCTTGTGGAGAGACATGTCTACGCTGCACAGCACCTTTTCACTAATAGACATGTTCTTTAAGCTGAGTTATATGTTGAGTGATACTGAATGATCAATCAATCAATCAATCAGTATTGGCGTATTACATGGTTAAGTCCTTTGTATAGAAAATATTAATACGTTTCAGTAAAACCATGCAGTATTTGTGCAATTACATTGTAATTGTAATGTTCCTTGTTTTGTGTTACTTGACATTATCTTAGTTTTTTTGTTTATTGGAAACAATTTCAATCCCCTCCGTTACAGGCTTAATAATGATTCACTCAAATTGTAGAATATTGTTTAAAATTGTGTGTATTTTTTGAAAAACATTAAAATTATTATTGATGTGTTACATAAACTATGCGCATTGTGTTTTAATTTTACTTGAGACAAATCAATATGACTATGTCAGTAAAAGTCTTTAACTGAAAATATCATCCTAGCAGTTATATGCATAGATAGTGTCATCTCAGTATCAGAACACTTGGAAAGCCTTTAAAACTAACAAAAACCTGAAATAAAATTCTGAAATGTTTAAAATGTACAAATATTTTTTCAAAACAGTTATCAAATGATGGCAACCCTCATTATTAAATAATGTGCAGTACATGCAACTAATAGAAATGTAAGTGTAAAGGTTGCACACAATGAACATTTTAGATGTCACAGGGTAAAGAAAAAAGCAAGTCAATAAGGCATATAAATGCCTATGAACATTCACAGTACAAAAAAAGAAACAAGTCAACCAAGCAGCTTGTTTTTCAAAGAGCTTGTTTGAGCAGCTTGTTCTTCAACTTTAGGAGAGAGCTTAAGTGTATCAAGGTCCAGAAACGGTTTATTAAAAAATAAAAGGTTCAATCATTTGTGATTATTTTATGAACAATGTCTGAGCTTGTTACAAACAGTATTAGACAGCTCGCAATGCTGATTCTTTAGGAGGTAAATAATAATCATCTTAAATGATTTCAAACATAGAAGCTGTTAAAATATTTAATACAATTAAGAAAATATTTCAGAGATCTACTATGCTTATCAGTTGTTTCGGTCTTTCTTTTATACGGTATTCCAATACGTTCAAGATGCTGCTGTTGTTGCAGAAGTAGAGGCTTTATACTATATTTAAAGATTGGACCATTAGCTCTTCATTTGTGACGTACTGTTTAAGCATTTGTAAATAAGACCGGAAGAAACCATGATTTTTGGTATTGGCTAAGCATGTATGAACAGAAAATGTATGCATTTTAGAATTATTTTAAACGACTGGATATTGTGTGAAACCAACATGGATTGTGTTAATGTGTGGTAAAAACAGAAGGTCGTTGCGCGAATTGTGATTCGAGTTTTGGAAAATGCGCCTACAGATTGTGTCCTACAAGTACCGGCATGTTAAAAGTCCTACATGTCACCAGAGAGAAGTGTATAATTGTAACTCAGTCCAGTTATGATTTACAAAACAAAACAAAAAACAGAAATTAGATAGTGTTGAAATTTCTTTTTGTGCAGACTTTTAAGATAATGCTAAGATGATATTTTCAGTTAAAGACTTTTACTGACATAGTCATATTGATTTGTCTCAAGTAAAATTAAAACACAATGCGCATAGTTTATGTAACACATCAATAATAATTTTAATGTTTTTCAAAAAATACACACAATTTTAAACAATATTCTACAATTTGAGTGAATCATTATTAAGCCTGTAACGGAGGGGATTGAAATTGTTTCCAATAAACAAAAAAACTAAGATAATGTCAAGTAACACAAAACAAGGAACATTACAATTACAATGTAATTGCACAAATACTGCATGGTTTTACTGAAACGTATTAATATTTTCTATACAAAGGACTTAACCATGTAATACGCCAATACTGATTGATTGATTGATTGATCATTCAGTATCACTCAACATATAACTCAGCTTAAAGAACATGTCTATTAGTGAAAAGGTGCTGTGCAGCGTAGACATGTCTCTCCACAAGAGGACGAGACTCTTTGTACAGCATTCGAAAGGGTAGTCCTCTGGAATTGGGAAGTCATTATCAGAGTCGGAATCACTGCTGCTTTGAAGCCAATACTTTGAATTTCGAATTTCAGCCTCCTCATAACATTTACGCACCTTAAGGCGGTTTTGTTCATGTAGCGTCTTGTTCCTGCAGGTTGATACGAGTACGTAATCATCAGGCTTTGGTTCCTTACTGTCCTTTGTCACCTTGTACCTCACATTGGGCGTCGCTCCATCCCATTCGTTTATGTAATAGGTTTTACTAGCAACCCCATTAAGATCGCTCCAAACACGGTTGTAGAAAAATGACCAGTCTTTAGCGGGGAAAAGCACGCAAGGTGTCTCCGATGTAAGTTCTTCTTCAAAAAATTCCATGGCGTAGAGTTTGACCGTGTGTGATGTCTTGTCAAAAACAAACCCCCCGATATAAACGTCACCTAGCAGAAATTCCTGTTTGACAAAATCATCTTCATGAAGAAACTTGGTCAAATGGATCCTCTGTTTTTTCTGTAGTGCGTAAGGAAGGTTTTCTTCCGTTTCAACAGAACTTCTTGTCGGTGTTACACCCACCAAAGATGTTTCAGTAGTCATTGTAACGCTAGAGTTGCAGACCGTTTCCTAACTTCTTTAAATACTAAATTCAGTAGGTAGGGGCTTTGATGTGACTAACAAGAATGTGGTGCTTTCGATAGCCATAAAACACCAGCCGCTTTAACACACTCAGTGAGATTAATCATGTCACGGCTTCTAACCCCTGTTCTGTGGATGGTAAGCGTAATATTTCAAAGAACACGAGACTCGCTTTTCATGTTGACGCATTATGCAGACAGACCCCCTAAAATAACATAAGTTTAATTTTTTTTTTAATGCTGTATTATGCCTGTTTGACTCTGCTCAAAGGGTAGTCTTTGAAACAAAATGTAAAACTGTCCTCTACTGGCAGGGAAAAATCTACTTTACAAACTTTTACAATAGATCAGAAGAAAGGATTTCTGTATTATGATTTCATTATAGCTAAATGTCTCTTATCTTATCCGCGGTAAACATTTGTGGTAAATTGTGCACGCGTACTAATTGTTGCATAAAGATTATGCTTGAATTGACCTAGAACCTAAAACAGGAACGGGTTATGTTGATGCGGTATTATCCCGCTAACAAATCGGACAGAATTTTTAGCACATCTTGTTTATTACAACCGATGTGTCGTACGTCAGGGTCAGATGTCGATGATAGTTGACGACACGTCACAATCTTTAATGTCAAGTGGGATGTTGAAAGAAACGATTCGTTACATAATTTGAAATGTTGGTTTGTCAAAAGAAGAGTTTGGTCACACATTTAAAATCATCTAAACCTCATGCCTATCTGGTGGAGTAGTAAAAGTCATTATTTACAAATCCAAAATAACAAACTTTGACAGTTGCTTGTGAATGTTTTTTTCCTAAATTGATTATAAAATGATACTTTCGTAAATGTACTTCTCGAATTACATAGAGATTTGTGCATGGATAAAACGCGTATAAGGCTAATGTTCAAAATGTGTCTATAACCTTTATAAGAGGAGTCTAACTTGGTTTAACAAGCGCAAACTTTAATGAATGCAACAGGCGTATATGTTTCAGCTGTAGAACAGCAGACTTACTTTTCACGGTGACGGTTCATGTGATTCCTCATCGTAGATGAGACTGAGACTGTAGTGACAGTAAAAGAAATATCACTTTAGTCAAACACGGTCAAATAGAAAGACTGTCTCGTCATTTCTTAATTTTCATTTATTCCTATAATGTTGATGGTGCTCAAAGAAGAGCCTTTGTCAAAAAGTTCAACAAACAAAACGGTCATCTGAAATTTAACTAAATATGACAATCACATCGTCAACAAACATTGTGATTCTGGTGTTTTAATCTTTTAGTAATTCCTCTAAAATGTCATGATACCTACAAAAATAGTTAAATAGTCAACATGTGTAAAACGTACTTGTTTGGTATGAACAAAGTTTTGTGTTCTAGGTGAGAAAAATTCACCAAGATTAGGTTTCAGGAGTGTTGTCCCTGTGGTTGTGGAGCATTGGAGGTGAATCGTTTGAAATGTAGGTTTGTCAAAAGAAAACAAATAAGTTTAGTCTGACGTTTAATAAAAATGCTTAAAATGATTTGCACAAACTTGCACTGACAACGACCAGATAGGAATCTTTACCTAAAAACAAATTACTGTTCGCAAATAAAATGCGAACAGTAATCTTGATCATATGACTAAGAATAGGCAATGGGGGAAAAATGCGTATCGCAATAAAGCGGACATTTTTTCTTATACAATTTCACTGCTTTCTTCCTCTAGGCCTCTTGAATTTACGCCGAGTTTTGTGTCCCACATAATTCCTACAAAGAACATGTTTGGATTGTATCCGTATAGGGAAGATGCAATGACCATAAACTTTAATCGATATCGATTTAATTGAGCCAAAAATGATATAGGGAAAAAGACATAAACATGTGAAACAAATGATAATTTAGCTGGATTGGGATGCGTAAGGCAATAGTAAAGACTATTAAAAATGGCAAGTGTGATACTAGCGTACAAATATTCACAAGTGAAAGATAAATATAATTGTCTTTGTTTGATAAGAAGCTTCATCTGGATCATTGCACTGCATGATTGTTACATGCCTGATGTGATACTTTAAAAAGACCTAGGCCTATTCCAACATCACAGAGAAAGTTTTTTTTCTAATAGTGTGTCAAAAGAGAAAATAATCTGGTTCAGTTGTATTTTAAAACACCCCTTTTTCTTAAAATCAAATGTATTTGGTAGCGTGATTGTCTTGTTTCACAATGTATTAACTACATTTTTATCAGGCTAGTAAAAGTAGCATGAAACTTTGCAGACATAGGAAAAGTACATTTTATAAAACAATACGTCCCAATTAACGGCTTTGTGTCAGAACACAACGGATATGTAGATGCATTTGGTAAACTTTTTCTTCAAATGTTAAACTAGTGTCATACAGTGTTTTATTTTGCTATCTTACATATGTAGTGTATCTTACAGTTGTGAGCATTGCAGCAAACATTATTGTCAACTAGGAGTTTAATTGATATTAAAACTTTGTAGAACTAAGAAAAGTAAAATATAGATCCATGGGACATGTACCATCTTTAAATGTAAGTTTAATTGTAAGGTTTTTATGCACAATTTTAAATGTTAAAGATTCACTCTGTGCTGTTTTGGTGAATAACAACTGAAATGAATGACTACCTTGCAGGGTCTTTAACAGCCTGCAAAATCGTTGGGGTCAAAGGGCAATCTCCCTCCTAGCGTCATCCGCTCTCTCCAAAGTCTGTTCATGCTGTCCAACAGACAAACTGTCTCAAAAACATACAACATACATGAGCATTACATTTTCAAAATTCTATGCATTTTGAGTAGATAACTGATAGTATATTTTATGTAAAGGGTATGTTTCCACACTGATGAAGACCAGTTTGGAAGACGCAAGAAAATAAAAATCATATGCGACTTACAATCCTAGATCACGGCTACCATAGTAGTAGTATAAGATATGACCGGTTATTATTTAAAGATCGTGCTTAGACTAAGACGAGTAAAATTAAACGTTACTTATGCAGTGTCTTTGACCACAGATGGCAAACTTTGTCGATGTGTTTCATAGCATGGGGTTCATACAAGGTTAATAGTTTAAGACCTGCTTTGAATATTTGTAGAAATAAGATCTAAGATTTTACATTTTAAACAAGCTAAAGTTTTTGAACAGACGATTTTAGTAAGAATATACTTTAGGTTGAATTTAAGGAAAATCATTCCTACAATGTGGCATCAGATCTTATACGGTTGTCTCATAGGTAGATAAAGAAGATACGACTTTATTTAAACTTTAAAGATTGGATTTAGATCTCATTTAAACTTTAAAGATTATACTTTGAAAGAAAATTAGTACAAACTAAATATTGGCTCTGGAAAGGCATTGGCAGACAAACTTAACATGTGCTGTGACATGAGTCTCAGCTCTAACCCCTCCCGTCCAAGGGGGGTCTGAAGCATTCGTTTCATAGTGGAGTACTCTGGGAGGATCGGAGGGGGTTTTGGCTGATACTATTTGCTTTTTATCTTCTTCAACTCTCTAAAAATTAAAGGTATTTTTATATTTATTTATTATTATATTTTGCTAAAACTATAACTAAAAGTGTTCAAATAATTTTAGTAACATTTGTTTTTATTCATTTAAAATAGAGAAAAGTTAATTTTATAGAACCAATTACCGTGTTTGTGTGTGCGTGTGCGTTTCAGGTATTCCCCTGATCAAACTTTGACCCATGAGCAAAACAGCTTATAAATTATATTAATTAATGTATTATTTAATTATTTTTTAAAAGATGTGGAAAGTTAGATGCAGACTCTCTAAATATTATGATTATGATATTACTAAATAATATCTCTAGATGATTTTTGTGAACACGTTTCATACATTGCGTTGCTTCATAAGCAGTATGTTTTTCTTCAACTCTATAAACATTTAACGCATGTCGTGACCTGTGAGGCCCTATAGTCCAACTCCAACAGATGAGGAACGTTTCAAAATGGATAATTGTGCCATATATTAGGCGAGGTCTGAAGCGGATGGCAACAAGGTGTCAGGAATACACACCCGCAAACCCCAGCCCACGGGTAAGAGAGGCTGCTTCGGGAGACATTCAGGAAATAGGATGCCTGGATGGTATGGGAACTTTGTTTTTAAAAGATGTGAAATGTTAGACGCAGACTGTCTAAATATTACTAAATAATATCTCTAAATGATTTTGTGTGAACCGTTTCATACATTGTATTGCTTTATAAGCAGTGTGTTTTTTACTTCGAATCTATAAACGCTTTTTGATGCAATTTGCAATTTTTTTTTTGTGACTCCATTTTATTTAAAACTGAAATGGTTGGTTCAGGGTTTTTTAAATATTGTTTTTATTAAACTATTTTATAAACATTCAACTTTTGCGGGGTAGATTTTCGTTTATATTATTTGAAAAGAAGAGAATGCTTGTGAGAGATACACTTCACAGTACAGCATGATAATATGGTATGAGGAGGAGGAGGGTCCTGATAGCCCGAACTTCAAAGGATAAAACTTTCCGTCACAAATATATATCATAACCTCTTCAAAGGATAAAAAACACCATATATTATCATTATTAACGACTTCATATATTATTAACGACTTCAAAACATCATATATTATACCCTCTTCAAAGGATAAAACTTTCCGTCACAAATATATATCATAACCTCTTCAAAGGATAAAAAACACCATATATTATCATTATTAACGACTTCATATATTATTAACGACTTCAAAACATCATATATTATACCCTCTTCAAAGGATAAAACTTTCCGTCACAAATATATCATACCCACTTCAAAGGATAAAACCATCTGTCAAGACATTATATATTATACCGGTAATCCCCATAACCCCCGGAAGGTCAAAGGGCACGTGATAAATTATACCCGTAATCCCCATAAACCCCGGAAGGTCAAAGGGCACGTCATAAATTATACCCCTAATCCCCATAACCCCCGGAAGGTCAAAAGGTCACGTCATAAATCATACCGGAAACCCCTCCATGACCGTGACCCCGGAAGTTCAATCGGGCAAAAGGTCAAAAGGTCAAAGCCATAAATCTTTTTGTCATAAGGTGCATCCTATTACTACTAAGCTGCTTTGACACAATCGTGATTGTAAAAGCCCTATATAAATAAAGTTGATTGATTGATTAACGTGAGTTGTTACAGCCAATGATAAATTGGTGTTCTGGAACCCCCTGCACTGTTTACATTGTGTCAACGTACGAGTCTGACACAGGCTAGAAGAAATTGTTGAATAAAGTTGATATTTTGTTACAACTTTATTCAACACAAAAAGTGGTTACCTGTATTAATGGCATCTGTTTTAACTCATTATCAGTATAAAAGACACCTGTCCACAACCTTAAACATTCAGACTCCAAAGCAGAGTCCTGCACGGGTCCGATTTTGTAAATCCACACCCGCCAGTACCCGCGGTGTGTTACACCGCATCCGACCCGTTTTCCGACATGGAGCACTAATTAAAGTCCGCACCCGACTCAACCTGCTTAAAATAGAACCGACACCCGACCTGCACCCGAAAAGCATTATATAGTCCTACACATTGGTTGACAGGTCAAAAGTAATTACAGCACCGTGCCATGTCTTTAAAATCCGAACACATTGTTTTCAATGAGTGTACACACACTGGCCGCGGCATTCGCCGCCTGTCCACGGCGACTCAGGAAGTTGTTCAAAATCCTGCCGTGCCAATGTAGCCTACTGATTTCGCCCTGTGCTACAAGATTATGTATTACACATTATGCACCTCTTCTGTCAGAAGTGGATTCGAAACTGAGCTCGCGTGTGGCATATATAATGTGCGCGTCCGGCGCTGAGCTTCCCCTCCGGTGTGCGACCCCCTTGAAGCCTTGAGGGATTTTTTGAAAGTGAGAGTATCCTGGGAGGGTGCGAGCACAAATAACCTGATATTCTTTTGAAATTAATTTATTAACTTGAAATACAGGCAAGACATATTTTTGTAGATGTGTTCCTAAAAATATGCATATATTTTTACGTTCGCACGTGACTGTTTTAAACCCGTGTTAGACCTGTGTTTCCCCCTTGTCCGACCCGACCCACACCCGTATCCGACACAGTTGGATGTTTTTCACCCGTTTCAGCAAAATTCGCGGGTCGACCCGTCGGGGTAGCGGGTACCCGAACCTGTGCAGGACTTTGCTCCAAAGTACACAATGGCCAAGACCAAAGTGCAGTCGAAGGACACCAGAAACAAAATTGTAGACCTGCACCAGACTTGGAAGACTGAGTCTGCAATAGGTAAGCACTTGATGTGGAGAAATTAACTTTGGGAGCAATTATTAGAGAATGTAAGACATACAAGACCACTGATAATCTCCCTCAATCTGGGGCTCCGTGCAAGATCTCACACTGTGGGATCAAAATGATCACAAGAACGTTGATCAAAAATCCCAAAACCACACAGGGACCTAGTGAGTGACCTGCAGAGAGCTGGGACCAAAGTAGCACATTTTCGTCTCAGTGCATGCATTTTTTTTAGTTTGGCAGGGTCGCCGCTAGCTTAGCTTAGCATAATGAATGGAATCCTATGTTCCCAGCTAGCATGTCCTGAGTAAAAGTGGTCCCAAAAAAACCCACCCACCTAATTACTTCTTGTGGCCTGCGTATTCACAAGTACAAATAGCGATGCAGATTAAAACTAAGCGATTTCCTAGGCAGATATTGACTTGAGACTATATAATGAGGAAGCACAGACGAAGCACTGCTACTTGGGTGCAGAGATATCACGCAACACATTGCGATCGCTGAACAGCCAGAGGACGTGAGGATGAGAGCCATGATATCTCTGCGCCCAAGTAGCAATGCTTTGCTAGATTTTGAGTAAAAACCTCCTTCCATCAGCAAGGGCACTGAAGATGAAATGTGGCTGGGTCTTTCAGCATGACAATGATCCCAAACGCACCACCCGGGCAATAAGGAATGGCTTCGTCAGAAGCATCCTGGAGTGGCCTAGCCAGTCTCTAGATCTCAACCCCATAGAAAATCTTTGGAGGGAGTGTTGCCCAGTGACAGCCCCAAAACATCACTGCTCTAGAGGAGATCTGGAGGGAGGAATGGGCCAAACTACCAGCAACAGTGTGTAAAAACCTTGCGGAGACTTACAGAAAACATTTGACCTCTGTCATTGCCAACAACGGTTATATAACAAAGTATTGAGGTGAACTTGTGTTGTTGACCAAATATTTATTTTCTACCATAATGTGCAAATAAATTCTTTAAAAATCAGACAATGTGAGAGACTCATTCTGTCTCTCTTAGTTGAATTGTACCTATGATAAAAATTACAGGCCTCTCTCATCTTTTTAAGTGGGAGAACTTGCACAATTGGTGGCTGCCTAATAGGCCTGTGCAATATATCGAAATTATAAAAATATATCGCAACGGCACGAAATATCGAAATGATTTTAATAGGCTACTTCAACATTGTGAAAAGTTTATGTTTTAGGTCGGCATACACGTAGCAGAGAATCGACTGGGCACATGACTGTTACTTATGTGACTTGCTTAATGTTAAAAAGAGTCATTATATGCAATAACTTGCGAAAAACAACTTGCAGTCTGATGCTGTCTGCTGTCTGACCCACACACCAAAATGTGCATACAAGTGGCCTCTCTGAAAGCATGTGACCCCTTCAGTTCTGTTTCGTGTTTTGTTACACACTCAAACTACCAAATACATTTTTTTAACATACATTTTTGCCAAAACACTGCTAGTCACTTTCAGAAGTTGTAGACCAGAAATAATGTAAAACACAAATGGTATCATTCTCAGTTTTTAATAAAAAATAAAATAAAAAAAATAATAGTAATTTAAATAGATTTTACACACTAATAGCAATATTGTATCGCATAATGTAGAATATCACATTATTTAACTAGGTTAATTGTTAAATTGTATTTATTGAATAAAAATGAAAAAATGAATACTTAATTAACATTTGTAACAGAAATTATTTTTACCTTCAATTACTTATATCAACACCAGTTTCTGTTAATAAGGAAGTTTGAAAACAATTAATTCTGTCATAATTACAGCAGAAGAAGAAGCAGAGGAAAAACAGCCAATATGGAGGGCCTTTGAATAGTGTGTTGAAAAATGGGGGGCTTTCGCGTTTAAAAGTTTTAAAAAACATTTTTCTATGCACAGTATGGCCCGGATTCACAGACAGGGTTTAGATTAAGTCAGGATTAGGCCTTCGTTTAATTAGGACATTTAAGTAAATTTTATAAACCTGCCTTAGAAAAAAAAAAAAAAAAACATTACTGGTGTGCGTCTTGAGACAAAACAATGGAACTGATATATTTTAGTTGCTTTCAGGTGTGCCTCAAATGCCTCAAACATGCATTTTAGTCTAAGACTAGTTATTGTCTCTTAAAATCGGGGTAAATGTTTTGAACCAAGGGATATAGTGGTGGGTGCTTCTCGATCAGTGTCCTATGTCAGCTGCCACATCTCCAAGAATGTGTCAATTTGAACGATCATCTCATTCTAGTGTTTAAAGGGTTAGTTCACCAAAAAATGTGAGAACCAAAAGTTCTCTGAGCCCTCTATAGACAATTAATTAACACTGCATCAACAGAGTAAGAGTATGACAGGCTACAATAAATTGTTGAATAAAGTCATTATTTATTTATTCTTATTTTGCGTTCAAAAAGTATTCTGGTCACTTCATAACATTAAGGTTGAACCACGGGAGTCACATGGTCTATTTTAATAATGTCTTTATTACCTTTCTGGGCCTTGAAAGTGTTAAATAAATATATGTATATGGAGGAGTCAGAGGATTCATCAAAAATATCTTGAAACTGTTCTTAAAATGAATGGGTCTTACGGGTTTGGAACAACATGAGGACATTAATGAATGACCAGAATTTTCATTTGTGAGTGAACTAACCCTTTAATGTTGAGGAGGGCTGGACTAGGAAAGAAGTAGCTTCTATTACCAGCAGAGGGCATTCATGGTTTATAGTTGTGTCAGGGCAGAAGTTATCTTTTTGATTTTGAGATGTTGATCAAATCCTGAGCTCACCGGTATCAAACTTGCTTATCTTGTTTTTCTGATTTACTTTATTAAAACCGCAGTCATTTTATAAATAATAGAAAGCAATTTATAGTGCTCACAGTTTAATGCCTTAATCTAGGAATTTGCAGTATTTCCTCATTGGTTATTGGCCAGTATTATTGATTAGTGTGTTTTTTTTGTTATATTTATGTGTGCGTTTCAATCTATTTTAGATTACCTTCACCTAAAAATCTTTAAAAACTAATTTATTAAGATTGGTAAATGTGCAATTTATGATCATGTTGTTGTCCCTAAATCGGTTCTGCAAGCAAGGCTCTTGGTGCTCTTTTTTTATTGCCTTTTTCATATCACATACTATAGTAAGCATCATAAATTAGTTATAATTCAAAAGCATATAAATTGAAAATCCACCCTGTGAAAATTTTGAAAATTCAGTTTCGAAAATGTTTTATGCTGCGTTCACACCGAATGCGAATAGATCACCTGGAGCAAATGGTTTTCATGTTAAAGGAACACTCCACTTTTTTTTGTTAATAGGCTCATTTTCCAACTCCCCTAGAGTTAAACAGTTGAGTTTTACTGTTTTCCAACAGTAAAACTTTCAGCATAGCTTAGCATAGACCATTCAGCCAGTAAAACTTTCAGCATAGCTTAGCATAGGTCATTGAATCTGATTAGACCGTTAGCATCTCTCTTAAAAATGACCAAAAACGTTCACAATTTTTTTCTGCTGTACTATGGGTGCAGCGGTGCAATGATATTACGCCTGAAAATAGTGCAAGCAGTTTGTCTGCTTTATGTTGTCATGTATGTATGCCTGCATGTCAATCTGCCCAACTGCTGAAATCACGTGACATTGGCGATCCGAATCATGAATCAATACACTGATTCGCAACTATTTGAATCTTTATTTGAGAACAAACAGGGAAGAGAATACAATGCTGAATAAAGTCATATTTTTTTGTGATTTTTGGACCAAAATTTATTTTTGATTCTTCAAGAGATTCTAATTAACCAACTGATGTCATATATGGACTACTTTGATGATATTACCTTTATGGTCAAGGACAGTATACTGTACATACACTTCCATAAGCTCTCGGACTAAATATAAAATATCTTAAACTAATTACATAAATTTCATTTTTGGGTGAACCAGCAGCCATTGACCTTTAAGTCAATGTAAACACACGAATAAAGCGAATTGGACGCACAAATAAATCAAGTGTTTGAAGCTAAATAGACATGCTTTCGAATCGCTCCAGGAGCTAACCGTGTCTTTCACGCCGCAGGACATCCAGACGCGCATCTATTTAGCTTCAAACACTCGATTTATTTGCACGTCCTATTCGCTCTATTCACGCAAATGGATTCAAACGTCCAACTAGACGCGAAGTTGACGCTCTATTCATGTTTGGTGTGAATGCAGCATTACCATGGAAATGTTACTCTAAATTCTTCTAGCTGGCTCCTCCTCTAGTGGGTGGTGTCAGGTTTCAAATTACAAACTTTAACTTCTTTATAATCAAAACCTTTTTGAATCTTGACAAAACACATATTGGGTCTTAAGATTCCATATTTGGTGGGTTCTTTGTGATAGAAATGATATTTGGACACATTTATTCATTTGTTACAGAAAATTACTTTTAAAAAAATCTATGGAATGTGGATGACACCGGGTGACAATTTTTGGTACAGCTCCTAAACAAAATTGGGAAATATAAACTTAAATTTTTGTGAAATCAACTTCACATTTGGAACACATCTTGGGTAGACTTATGGCTTTTAATTTTATAGTAATTTTAGAGTAAAAAATATTTTGTAAAAAATATTTTTTATATAAAATAAAACGATTAAGTACAGTACATTTCATTTCAGATATTCTGCTGGGTGTCTTCTTTAAAACAAGACCAAACTTATTCATATATTCCATAGAATATTCATATATTCCATAGCATTCTTGAATTACAGCCATTTAAGTTTGGATAATGCATTTTAATATTTTAAAGGGGGGGTGAAACACTCAGTTTCAGTCAGTGTCATGTCAATCTTGAGTACCTATAGAGTAGCATTGCATCCTGCATATCTCCGAAAAGTCTTTATTTTTTTAATAATTATATAAGAAAGATGCGCTGTTCCGAGTCTTTCCGAAAAAAGCCGAGCGGGTGGGGGCGTGTCGTGTGAGCGGAGCTAAATAATGACGTGTGCTCGCTGCTGCTATGTTGAGTCGAGTGCGTCGTAAAGCTGTGTCAACAGCGGGAAAAAAACTTTATTCAAAATAAAAATATGGCTTTTAATCAGATACAGCCATACATCTATGATCCGGAATCAGACCCCGAGGCTGCAGTTGAACAGGAGCAGCAGCAAAAACGACTAGAGCAGGACGTCTCTATGTGGTACAAGTTATACACTAACTATATAATATGCTTAGCGGCTTGTGTTATTTACATATTTATACTTGAATTATATCGTCGTATTTTTGTCTTTGAAGGTGGACATGTGGGAAGTGCAGTTGTGCACGTGTGTTTGTGTGTTTACGCATGGTTTGTGTAGACAGTAAGCGGACTAAAAAAAACACAGACATTTGAAGCAGTCTCACTCACCCTTCTAACGTTGGGACTGCTCCATCATTCAGCATTAGGCGATTGGGAAAATCCGGCGTCGAGCTGGGCCTTGTTTATGAAACAGTCGGCACCGAAATGCAGCGAACAGATATAAACATTCGCGCAACTCAGTTGCTGATCCGGAAAAGCAAATTACATCCACTGTTGCCTTAACGCGGGGTTTTTGGGGAATCTGCGCACTTTTTTGGTGACATTGTTATGTGCACATCACCTGTTCAGCGCATCCTACAAGCCAGCGCTTTGATGGGCGTAGCCTGTTGCTTTCGCTCTCTCCCTCTCTCTCTCTCACGCGCTTCCGGTAGAATTGTCCGTAAGGCCCATACAAGGAAATTCCGCCCCCATTAACGTCAAAGGGGACGCATGATCTCGAAAAACTTGCCGAAACCATAGACTGTAAAAAAATATGGACGTAGTGTCCGTGACGTCACCCATCGGATTCTGATAAGCCGTTCTGAAGCTTAAAGTAGGGGCGAGCTGGGCGTTGCCATCTTGTGAGCGAGTCAACGCGTGTCACTCCCGGATAACAGAAAATGGGCAAAAAGGCGGGATGTGCGCGGAGCTGAGGTGACGCAATAACTATAGACGGCGGATAAATGGCTATCCACTTGTAACCACGCCCTTAATTATGCAGAACCTTAAGGCTTTATATAACGGAAACGAATGAGTTATAAAAAAATTCACCCCCCTCAGAGTTGTCATGAAGATCAAAA
Organism: Pseudorasbora parva; assembly: GCF_024679245.1. Taxonomy (NCBI): domain Eukaryota; kingdom Metazoa; phylum Chordata; class Actinopteri; order Cypriniformes; family Gobionidae; genus Pseudorasbora; species Pseudorasbora parva. Next base: position 30,888,585 of record NC_090190.1, on the reverse strand, counting down.
TTAGCCTTATAAGCCAAAACCACAATTTGTACCAGGCTGTAAACATGTTTTTTTCTGCTTTAAAGTTGAGAATTTTAACATGGGGCTCAATGAGATTCTGCTCCCTTCTGGAGCCTGCCTCTAGTGGCCAGTTAAGGAATTACAGTTTACATTACTTCCGTATTGGCTTCAAGATCGCGGGAGGTTGCCGCTTGGCCGAAACTTATGACTAACCGGAAGTAGTATTTTTGACAAAGAAATACTCCCATCAAACGTCCACCTTAACTTTTGGAACTTTGTCTATGTTTAGTATGGGATTCCAAGTCTTTAACAGTGTAAAAAGATCAGTATGCATGAAATAGCATTTCACCCCCCCTTTAATAAATTTTAATAAATTCTATTCTCAAAAAGCGGGTTATAGTTAAGGGGTTAAGATTATTTTCATTTTATTTAGTGTTTTGAATTTAGAGTTCAATTAGAGTTTGTTCTCAAATGTATTACTTTCAGCGGAATCAAACAATTTCTTAATAAGATATGTCACCAATGCATATGATGCAATTCACAAATACATAAAGATGAAGTGCAGCGTCTCAACAGTATGGTTTGTTCTGAGGTAGTTTAAATCATGCTGATGATTTGATTGCAATTTATGTCATTCTTGCTACTGACATGCTGGGTTAAGAAATTACTCGTTATGAAATGTGCCAGTTGCGCTATAATTACAGTTAACATACTGCAATTATCTCTACTTGGGGACTGTTTGTATTCTCTCAAAGGTACTACACAGGGGGCATTTTACCTTTGGGAAATAAGTGAAAACTGAGATGGATCTCTCTTAATGCTTGTGTGAAGCTCCATGGCAACCAAAGGCCAATTGCTGCCCAATTCTTTGGAAAAATAGCTAGCTTATATAGAGTGTAATTGGTTATTATTAAGTTCATTGTAATCCTTTTCAAATTGCTGCCTTTGAAGTTCAAGAACATGCAGACTTGGATGCATGACACTTATTAGTTTTATTTGTTAAAAGTTTCATTGGCTGAACTCTCATTTGTTTTAAAGATTTTTGGCAAGACGTTGATTCTATAAGCCCTTGAATTAAAAAGTGGGACGATGGTGGGTCGTTGTGGTACACAAAAGATGTTACTTCACATTAGGGGTTGAATTTATGTTAACCTTGGATTTGCTGCAATGTTAGCTAGCTTAGTACTTTATTAGATTTAATCATGTGAACTGATAACCAGAAAGTTGACATTCATAGCCTTTGCTGAATGATCCATTAATGTTCTTACCTTACTGTAATTGCATGTATTTCTTTTTGGATTGTTCACCCCTGTGGCCCTCCAAAATACATACACAGATTAATCATGCTTACAAAACGTTTTCACACGTGGCTCGTCTGGAGTGATTGTTACAGAACCTGGCACATTTTCGTAGTTTGGTTTGTTTAGGCATATACAGTCATGCTCAAAATAATACATATGGCAGAACCAGCAAAATGTTAATTATTTCAACAAAATGAGAGGATCCTACAAAATGCATGTTATTTTTTTTTAGTACTGGCTTGAATAAGATATTTAACATAAAAGATGTTTACATATAGTTCACAAGACTAAAAAAAATGCTTAATTTATTAAAATGACCTCATTCAAAAGTTTACATACCCTTGGATTCTCAATACTGTGTGTCGTTACCTGCATGATCCACGGCCACGGCTGTTTTTGTTTTGTTTTGTGATGGTTGTTCATGAGTCCTTTGTTTGTCCTGAGCAACTTCCCCATGCACTTCACAAAGATCCTCCAGGTCCTGCAAATTATTCTGTTTTCCAGCATCCAGCATTTAATAGTTGTGATTGAGTCCTTCAATTGTCCTGGATCTCAAAATCAATCATTGCTGGAGAGGGTTCAAATATGCAAAAGATGATGGAAACATTGGGCAGTTAAACAAAAAAAAAAAGCTGTGGATCTTCCAGGTAATCTTTTTAATGTGGTAATTTGTATAAATTCAGTTTTTTTTTTTGTCTTGTGGACTATATGTAAACATCTTTTATGTAAAATATTTTATTAAAGAATAAAAAATAACATGCGTTTTGTACGATCCCTCTTATTTTGTTAAAAATAGTTGACCGCTAGGAGCATAAATAGGTGCACTTGGACTAATAAACTTGCATGTGACGTGTATTAACAAATTTTGGTTAGTTTAGAATTTTTTTCTTGTGAAAGCAAACTGAACCGAGAAGAAATTGCATCACTGTAACAATTTTAGGTCTGAAAATGCCCTTAGACTTCTGTTTCTTATGGTTTAGAGAATGTCTAGGTGTGCTTTTTATAGACGGCATAATTGACAGGTCTCCATCAAATAATTTTCCCAGGACACAGCTTTGGGCAAACCTCGTGAGATGTTCCGTTTTGAATTGGACCCAAGCTTGTGTGAGGGGGAGCAGTTGTGTTCTTCCCTGAGCCTGACCTCTGCGACTTGGGCCGCACTCTCCGATGGAACCGGAAAGTTGACTCTTTTGCGCACCAGCAAGAGGGGAGAAAGTTCACATCTTAAATGGGAGGTGAGGGAAAATTGACCAGTATTTTTACATTTCTCATTCATCAAATTATTCATTTTTAAAGACACAGTATGTAAGATTTTAAGATTCAAATATCCAAAAACCACTAGAACTGTTATATATTTTGTTGTTTCCAACAATAATGAAATCCAGAGAAATCAGCTATTTTAACCAGCGTTATGCACCCTGTCCTTGCGACGCCTGTCAATGCCGCCATATCCGAGCTACCCTTAAAGGGTTACTTCAGCGATTAGCATATGGCCTCCTATCAGTAGAAACCCTGGAGTATATTCAAATGATCGTGCTCCATCCCTTTCATATCCACCTGAGATGAGAGATTTATGCATTTTATTTCTGGAAAAATTACTCCGATGACAGAAATATCGTCAATTTGCGTTATCGGTAAAATTTTGGGCCAAAAGCTAAAGACTACAGCCAGTAGAGGAAGCTATTTCCGCATGTTTTCCACCCACGCATGGAGGGTGGGTTCGCACTCACAGCTCAGCTCGCAGCTGCAGGCATTCATGTAAACGGAGCGACCGGCAGAGCAATGTAAGTGTTATAACTTCTCAAGTTAATTCCGATTAAAAGTTAAGCTTCCAAAGGCATAAACTGAAAACGCTCAGCTCTCACCAGTCACAGTGATTCAGTAGCGGTGGCTTTGGGAGTGGCCTCACAGGGCAGTGAAGCATTCTGGGAATTGTTGTCTTTCATCCCCTTGAGACAAAAATACATTTTCTGTCTTTTAGTATAGAAAGGACCAAATTAAAAAATAATTTCACTACATTAATCACCCAGTTTAAATAAAGATTTATCTTCCCAGAGCTGAAGTACCGTTTAATTTCCGTAGAATCCATTGAAACACCAAAGACTCTTTAATATAGTATGTTTTATTAGACAGGTGAGCAACTGTTTGGATATACATTTATCAACAGAAAATGAATCGTTATTCACCGCACAGCGGTTAGTCTTATTGTTACAATCAAAATTGTTACAATTTGTCAAGTAGCTAAGATTGCATAATCAGAGAGAGCTTTCTCCATCATACAATGTATTTTAAAATTAATTGCATGTCATTTAGTGATATTTAATGATATTTGAATATTGATCTAGATTACTGCAAAGCGCAACAAGTCTCTCATACCAGCTACCAAGTGAATGCACAGAGTAATGTTATAACATAACTTTTAATACACTCAAATGTTTTTAGTATGTTTTGTTTTTACCATGTAAAACAGTGCTGCATTACCACACACACACAACGAAAATAGAGGAAGAGGCCGACTGCAGTATAAGCATAATAAAAGCTCCGAGACCGGTGTTTTGCGCAGGTCTCTCTCTCATCTCATAGCATTCGCTCCCATTGCTCTCGGTGCACCCTTCTTCATGCCACCGTAACATTAATAAAATGTTAAAGGTTTAGTTCACCCAAAAATAAAATGTATGTCATTAATGACTCACCCTAATGTTGTTCCACACCCGTAAGACCTCCGTTCATCTTCGGAACACAGTTTAAGATATTTTATATTTAGTCCGAGAGCGTATGGAAGTGTATGCACACTATACTGTCTATGTCCAGAAAGGGAATAAAAACATCATCAAAGTAGTCCATATGTGACATCAGTTAGTCAATTAGAATCTCTTGAAGCATCGAAAATACTTTTTGGTCCAAAAATAACAAAAACTACGACTTTATTCAGCATTGTCTTCTCTTCCGCGTTTGTTTTCAAACCTCAAATAAAGATTCAAGCGGTTATGCGGATTGATTCATGATTCGGATCACGTGTCAAACTGCTGAAATCATGTGACATTGGCAATCCGAATCATGAATCAATCCGCTGATTCATAATCGTTTGAATCTTTATTTGAGGTTTGAAAACAAACGCGGAAGAGAAGACAATGCTGAATAAAGTCGTATAAAGTAGTAGAATAAAGTAGTTTTTGTTATTTTTGGACAAATGTATTTTCGATGCTTCAAGAGATTCTAATTAACTAACTGATGTCACATATGGACTAATTTGATGATGTTTTTATTCCCTTTCTGGATGTGGACATTATGGTGTGCATACACTTCCATACGCCTTTGGACTAAATGTAAAATGTCTTAAACTGTGTTCTGAAGATGAACGGAGGTCTTATGGGAGTGGAACAACATTAGGGTGAGTCATTAATGACAGAAATTTCATTTTTGGGGGAATTAACCCTTTAAATGTCCATTGGATACCTTTCCAACGAGGTTGAAGACGACACCGCCTATGAATCTACGCTCATCAGATTTAGACGGTTTAAATTATCTGTTATTTTCCTATGACATTTTCCTCATTTACATTTTGCATGTATGCTGTTTTTTATTCAGCCGGTGTTCAGTGAGCATTTGGGAGAGCCGTTCATCATTGTTCACAGCCTGGCTCATGTGCGCTCTCATGTTCATACCATTGAAGTGCTGCTTCTGAGAGTCCAAAAAGATCTGTCAGATACCAAAGGAAGCGGTTTCTCAATCTCACTGGAGTGGATCACTGTGGACAATTCTGTTGGGCAGGACGAGAGTAAGTGTCTCCCTGTTGTTCAGTTCAAATGATTTCAGCTCTTATTTATAAACAGGAACTGCACTAAAAAGCATTGTAATGCTGTTTTGAAATTTCTTGCTTTTTACAGCTGTACATTACTATCAGTTAGTTTAAATTTAAAGCATTTTCACTCTATATAGGGACAGAAATAAACACTACCATTCAAAGGTCTGGGGTTGGTAAGGTAATTCTCTTATACTCGCCTAGGAGCTTATATATAAATTATGTAATAGACGTCGTATTCCTATAGGTAGACGTGATCAACTGACAGTCAGCTGATGCAAGCTTGACTAACGGGACCTACCAGAACTGACGCTACACTGGATTAATATTGTGAAATATTACAATTTAAAATAACTATTTTCTATTTTAATATATTTATACAATTTAGTTTTTCTGATGTAAAGCTGTATTTTCAGCGTCATTACTCCAGTCTTCAGCCCCATGATCCTTCAGAAATCATTCTAATGTGCTGATATTTGGTAACTGAGACATTTATAATTATCAAAAATGAAAACATGTTTTTGTGGAAACCACAATACATTTTTTTTCAGGATTCTGTGATGAATATAAAGTTCAAAATAAATATAGAAATGTAATATAGGTGCATAACAGTGGCATGCGGCCATAACAAGTCATAACTGAAACTACTTTCATTGTGTTTAATTTTCTCCATAGGAAAAGTTATTTTTTAATGAAAACACATAACTGTTAAAGACAGACCTACTGTAAGCAGACCTGTAACTATCTGCGGCGGTTAATCATAGTCTGAGTCATCAATTTCCATTATTTCAACTTATTTTTTAAAAGGATAATTATATTTTTATTACACTTATATTTATTGTAATGATATTTTTTATATTCTGTTTATAATAGGCTACTAATATGTATTGTATATTATAGCCTACTTATTTTTAATTCTTAATCTCTCTCTCTTACACTCTTACACTCCTTGCTATCTTTTGGGATTTCGGCCTGGATTTGGCCTACTCAAATTGAAAAGCCTCCCATACACACATACAGAAAAATTCTTTCTCATAAACAGGGTTCGTACGGGTGCTTGAAATCCTTGAAAGTGCTTGAATTTTGATGTTGTGTTTTCAAGGTTTGAAAAGTGCTTGAATTTTGGATAAGGTGCTTAAAAATGCTTGAAATTGTAACTATTTCTTTTACAACAAATACCTATCTGACTAAATAGTTCGTTTATTAAATTTAGAAATAAAATGTTGGAGAGCCTAAAATGAAACCTGCTGTGCTCGCGATCTGCCTCCGTGTGACTCCGCCCCCATGTTGTCGTTTCATTGAACGTTGGCTGAAAGATGCTAAATACGAATTTTGGATCAAACTGGCACAAACCCCACGAAGTACCTCCTGTAAAGTTTGCAAAAATACATGCAGCTTTTCACTATGGGCGAGTCTGCTCTTTCGAGTCACATGAAAGGTAGGCTAAGTCATAGACTTTCAAGTAAGCTAACTAAAGTAGTTTAACGTTACTGTAGCCTACACATTAGCGCCTATTTGTTTAACTTGCGCTATTAACTGCTAGCTAGGAATTCGCATTAGTGACAGAGTATATGTATAATGTGATAATGTAAGATTAGCATGTCCGTTATGACATGTTCATTTGTGGAATAGGCAGTGAACGTAGCCACAAATTTAAACCTACAAACAGCTCAGTGCATAAAAATTGTGTCAGATGATCATACAAGTAACCATGGGCGTAGATTACGCGGGGGACGTGTCCCCCTCACTTTTAATAAAATGTATTTTCGTCCCCCGCACTTTTACTGGGTCTCACCGATGCTAGTCGACCCGCTCCGAGCGGGATCCGAACCGGCGTTACCTGCGCGGGGGCGGGCAAGTTAACAGGGACGCTAAAAACAGCTTTCTTTAATCTGGGTTGATTGGGCGCTTCTTGAGGTCACGGGCAAGTGTATACATAGAAACCAATGTGAATACATCAAGATTTAAATTCAGAGACAAAAAATAATCTATGCATGACCTGCTGTCATTTTATTCGTATCTAAATATGAGGAGGCGCTCTCTCACGGAAAGTCCAAAAGCGGATTCGTAATATCCAGTCACGCTGGAGCTGCAGCTGAAGGAAAACAATCGTTATGATGATGAAACGTGACGACGACAATCAGACGATTGCGAAAATATATATGCTTTATGTGTGTTTTTCAAGCCATCTCAATGTAGGCTATTGATGACAATAAAGTAGGCTATCATATGAATAATGCAGCTTTTAATGTTTAGTATCTTCTGCTCACCAAGGCTGCATTTATGTAATCAAAAATAGTTCAAACAGTATTATTTTGAAATATTATTACAAATTAAAACAGCTTTTTTCCTATGTGAATATATAGTAATTTATTCCTGTGATCAAAGCTGAATTTATCATTACTCCAGTCTTCAGTGTGACATGATCCTTCACTAATCATTCTCATATCAGGATTTAATAATCAAGAAACATTTATGATTATTATCTGTGCTGAAAACAGTTGTGCTGCTTAAAAATGTTGTGGAAACCATGATAGCCTACATGTTATTTTTCAGGTTTCTTTAATGAATAGAAAGTTCAAAGGATAGCATTTATTTGCATTCATTAAAAATTATCATCTTTTGTAATATTAAAAATATCACTTGTGATCAATTTAATGCATGTCTGATCAACAAAAGTATTAATTTCTCACTTTTTTAATTTTACCACAAATGTTTAGATGGTTTCATCAAAAATTAAGCATCACCATGAGCAGCACAACTGATAATAATCATAAATGTGTGTTGATCATCAGACCCTCATCTGAGAATGATTAGTGAAGGATCATGAGACACTGAAGACTGGAGTAATGATGATAAATTCAGCTTTGATCACAGGAATAAATCACACTTTACTATATATTCACACAGAGAACAGCTGGTTTACATTAGAATATATATATATATATTTTTACATTGAATAAAATCTATGGAGAGTTAATGCACAAGTGTTTGTAGGCTAGTATATAAACCAATTATAAAATTGGCACAAAAAATAGGAGAATAATATTATAGATATTAATTAGTGGTTATTGTTCAGCAGTGTATTTGATATCTTGCCCAATTAAAAGCAAGAGATGCAATAAATTATATTGGTCCAAAAAAAAAAAAAAAATTCTGTCCCACTCACTTCTGAAAAGATGGCTTTGCCCCTGCAAGTAACTTAGTGCTGTCAAAAATATTGATGTATTTTTCGATCGGTCTGAATTTAGCACGGGATTAGACACATAATTCTACAAATTCCTGCAGATTTTGCGCTCATATCTGAAGTGGGCACATACCGTTATAAAGCCGACCTCTGACATACAAGTAAATAAAATAAAAAATAGCTCCTTTTCCCAGCTAATTAATGGTCAAATACACACAAAAAATGTTACACTGTTCATCTGGGTGTGTATTAACCTAAATACAGCCGTAAACGATTCAGAAGAATGAGTAACAGGAACAGTGTTTTGATTCCACACTCACGTCAGGTCTTAAAGGGGCAGCAGTTATTCAAACTACAAAAAGACAAAAGATTACCTGCTGCTCTTTACTGATCATATAAAGTGATCTCTTCAGAAGAAATACTTGATTGCCTAGACTTTTAATAGACATACACACACAAATTTTTTTTAATTAAAAATAGAAAAGGTCAATGAGGTACATGTGATTGACTGTCTACCTCAAAGACGAATGTTTTCATTTTTAAAATGTTCAATAAATGAATTGAAAGTTAAGTGAACCCGTCGAGTGATTTTGTTTAGGGTAATTGTTTTTACAGTTACCCCAAAGGCAGGTTAGATAGTAAGCAAAATCTACTTAGACAGTGATACATTTAAAAGAAATAAAACTTGTGATTTGGTTAAATATCTGATCCTGCTGCTTTACGAAACACGATTTTGGCTGTTTATAGCATTATTATCTTTTTAATGTGATGATAAAGTGTACTAAATAATAATTTTGACAATGTATTGGTATGTAATTTACAGTGGTGTTAGGTGCTGGAAAAATCATTAAAATTGACCTTGAAAGTGCTTGAAAAGTGCTTGAATTTGACCTTTGAAAAGGTGTACGAACCCTGCATAAATTATTTATTGAAAGTGTGTAACTCAGGCCCTGTGTGCTCTAGGAACCTGCAGACAGTTTGGGCTATTTCCACTAAATTACAAAAAATAGTGGAAAAAAGAAGTTTGTCTGTGTCATGTTGTATGCCAGATTTATTCAAATGGGTCTGAAGGGATGACCCCCCTTTTCCCCCCTCCCCCGACCCTGCTAACCCCCTCCCACCACCATATACAGTGATATAAATGCAATATTCCAATGTCATTAAATTAATTATACATGCTGGAAACATCCCAAACTGTCTGCAGGGTCCTAGAGCACACAGGGCCTGAGTTGACTTTGAACCTAGACCATTGTATGTGTGTATAGGAAGCTTTTTAATTTGGGTAGGCCAAATCCAGGCGGAAATGGCACCAGAGTAATTTAGTGTAAATACATTACTTGTTGTAAAACAAATGCCAAAGTGATGCATATCTCCATAAAGTAGAGACTCTAAGCTTTCAAATGGTACCACATATGACATCATAGCTCCTCCACAGACATTTAAAATGGAAAGTATATAAATGACAATGTCATTCCCGTCCCTGTACAGGGTCCTCTGAGTTGTTGTTTTTTCAAAGAAAATTCCATTTTGTAAAATATTTTAGGAAACGTTTAGCTGTGTTGCTTGCTATGTATAATGAGAGTAAGTTACTATGCTAACATTTTTTAAAACTAATGAAAAAAAAAAAAATTCATGAAGTTCATTGGAGTTGTCCAAGACACTAGGACTTTTGTCACATGAATGCACAAATTTTTTTTTACTGGATTCGAGGAATTTTGTGGTTGAAACTTAACAAATCCTTCCATCACAGGTCAATTTGACCCAATTTGATATATAGTCGCAAAGACACCCAATGCAAGATATTTTGTGCTGAATTATAAGGGTTATGTGATTTAAATAACTATTTATGTATTATTTATTTATTAAAATCTGAAGGCAAATTAAAAAAAAAAAAAAAACTCCCAAAAAATTGCATTAAAAATAGAAAAAATATTATCAAAATTAAATAAAATTGCTTTGTGGGCAAATAAATAATTAAGTATAATTTTAGAGCTTCGGATGCGAGGGAAGGGTTTTTAAAAAAAATGTAATATTTTAATTAAAGATATAGAAGTAAAATTTAAAAAGAAGGAAAAACTATAGAATGTATAAAAATACAGCTACTAAAGTGCTTTCTTTCTCACAGGTGAGGAGAGGAAATATGGTATGAGGAAGAGGAGGGTGATGAAGGGCAAGGCTGTCCCACACTATGCTGCAGTGGAGCCTCAGGGTAAAGGAGTCGTAGTAGCCTCAGAGAAGCCATTCACTTTTACTGAGGTGGACGGGCTTCCGCTAGAAGAACCACCTGCTGAGAATATGGAGGTGGCAAACTCAGGTGAGAACTGCCAGGAAAACGGGTCATATTGGAATAAACTACATTTGGATAGACAAAACAATATCCCTTGGGCTTTTGTGTGTGTGTGTGGTTTTGCTGCTGATTTGAAATAGTCCCAGGACCTTCTATCTAGAAGGTACAATTTCACCACTGCTCTAGGTTGCACTTTGACAGAATTCTGAAAGCCTGCAAGAAAAGACGTTTGAAGTAGTCACCAATCAATCTAGAAACTCTCAAGTGCTGCAGTCTCAAGGAAGCACACTTTCATAGAATCATGAATCAGAGGCTTGCTGTATCCATAGAAACATCAGAACGAATCATTCGAATAGAATTCCTCAAATAGACTATGATGAGGACAGGAGACGATCATGCGCCTCTGTGCTGCAGTGGTCATCATTTGGGTTAATTTTTGCATTTTGGAAAGAAAGTTTATGCAAAGTAGGCCGGTTTGTTTTATGTGAATATAGGGGAGCTGCATGACATGTAGAAAAAAATGCATGAACAAAATACCTTTTTAATTTCTTTTCAATGTGACAGAACAAGGTTTAATTAATAGCTGCAATATCATATACTGAATCCTGCCAAGCAGTTCTAGTTTATTTATATATTCTGTGGTGAAATTGGTCTGGCATATTGAATAAACTAGTACCTCATTTTCATGAGCATTTGACATTTTCTTTGTCAGAGAGTGCTAATTGCAAATATTGCTTCATTAGTGGTGTTCGGACGTGGACGGTAGAGTCCCTTTTGGTCAAATGTTTGTTTATTTCCTCATTTAAATTAGTTTTTGTGTGTTAGAGTTCTTCCTTTCTAAATCACCAGAAGCTTATACAACAAAAATTCAAAACATATTGACAGGAAATGATTATCTTAATAAATGTATTATCTAATGTCCTCTTTCGGTCATTTCCTGTTTTCCCCTCTAATACCTGTATTAGTCATCTGAACCTGGGAGAGAGGGAACTTTTAAAAGGCCATTTGTTTCCTGTGAACCCTTTGAGCTTTTTTTTTCTGTGACAAAGAAGTGATCTTGCATCATCCTCTTCCTCTTTCTCTCATTTTAAGAGGCTGAGAGTTCTGAGAGACTCCATAGGTAGGTGGATAAAATGGAGGTGCATTAGCTTGTTTCAGAAAGAGTGGTCGGCCTTGTATGCCACAAAAGGCTATTAATGGTCACACGCACACCAGATATTGATATTCTGTTGATGGCGTGTTGATTTCAGGGTAAATGAACAAGCCAAAGCTTGTACGGTGAACACTGTCATCAGAGGGTTTGGGGAATCAATGTGGTGTGAATTAGGAGTCTTTATGGACAATACAAAATCGATAACATTTTAGCTAATATCAATAATTATGTAAATCTCGCACGCTCACACAAACACAGGTTAAAACACTTTTTTTTCAAAGCAGTAAATGTGCAGCACAGCACTTAAAGGGATAGTTATGAGACCCAGTAGTGCACAATACAACGAAATTTAAAACGAAAACATATCGAAATCAAGCCACAACACGACGGAAATGCTCCCGACCACTAGGGGGCTCTCGGAGTGTGGTAAAGTTAGTTTTCCTTAAAATTGTTCTATAGATTTACCAAAGATATACAAAGATATAAACACTACGATCAGTTTAAAGGTCTCATTCTTCGCGTGTTTTTGAAGCTTTGATTATGTTTACAGTGTGCAATATAACATAGTACATCAAGCTTCTATTTCAAAAGAGCAAAATCCTTTTTTTCCATGATATGTCACCTTTAAACACACAGTCGGAGTGATATATCAATGTCATGGAACATCTTTGCCCTTCTCTTCATTATCCTGTTTTGCTCAGCAAGATTCTGGTTGAGGCGCAAGTTGACTAGACCTGCAACAAAAGAAGATAATGAGCATACTGCTCTCTGTCCTCATTGCACTCTAAAGCAGCATTATGGCTTGAGAAAATTGTTCCAATTTCAGTAATAAGGTTTTGCCAGCACAGCTAAGACTGTGGGTGAGACTCCGACCTTTATTTTCTCATCCACCTCACTTTTAACCTTCAGTTTCTGATTAAGAGATCAACTACCATAAACTTTTGTGCGGAATTCAGTAAAAAAATAATTTGAGCCTGCTTCTAGCGCTGTGTATTAGCACTTGCTGTATCCATCTTTTTATCATCCGATTCACTAGTTAAAATGTGATACAAGTCCAAAAATCTGTGATGAATGCAAATACCATGGACTCCATTAGACCGCTGAAGGTGTGCTGTGGTATCTGGCACCAAGATGTGAGCTGCAGATCCTTTTAGTCCTGTAAGTTGTGAGGCGGGGCCTTGGATCAGACTTGTTTGTGCAGCACATCCCACAGATGCTCGATTGCATTGAGATCTAAGTCAACACCTCAAGTTTGTTGTGCTTCTCAAACCATTCCTGAGCCATTTTTGCTTTGTGGCAGGGCGCATTATCCTGCCGAAAGAGGCCACAGCCACCAGGGAATACCATTTCCAGGAAAGGGTGTACATGGTCTGCAACAACGCTTAAGTATGTGTTAAGGAATGTTGGAAAAAATTCCCAATTTACCCAAGGAACATATTGCCCAAAACATCACACTGCCTCTGCCAGCTTGTCTTCTTCCCATAATGCATCCTGGTGCCATGTGTTCTCCAGGTAAGCATGGCACAAGCACTCTGCCATCCACGTGATGTAAAAGGAAATGTGATTCATCAGACCAGGTCATCATCTTCCATTGCTCCATGGTCCACTTCTGATGCTCACGTGCCCACTTTTGAAGCTTTCGGTGGTGGACAGGGGTCAGCATGGGCACCCTGACTTGTCTGCGGCTATGCAGCCTCATACACAACAAACTGTGATGTACTGTGTATTCTGACACTTTTCTATCAGTACCAGCATTAACTTCTTGAGCAATTTGAGCTACCAATGCGTCTGTTTGATCAGACCACACTGTCCAACCTTTGTGCATATATGAGCCTATGCCGCTCATGATCCTGTCAACGGTTCACAACTGTTCCTTTCTTGGACTACTTTTTGATAGATACTGACCACTGCAGACCACTGTAGACATCAGTGCCAGCCGAACTTAGCCCCGCCCACAACATTTTTAGATCGGGCATTTCGGTCTGGCCTTGCTCCATAGAGGAGTAATTATCCCCGAACAGAAACTGTTCGGACCAATGAAATCATCAGGGCGGGCTTTAGACGATGACGGACAGATGATCAACAGAAACGTAATCATGCACGTCATCAAAGGGGCTTGGATTATATTTTTTCGAATCCTAAACGGAGAGCTTGTTTGTATATGCATTCACCTTCACAATTTCTCTCAAATGATGATTATGTTGGGTAAGTACTCTGTGTATCATTAATTATTTTTATTTTTTTACCATACCGGCCAAGATCGTGTATTCCAGCCTGATTCCAGCGCGCATGCAGACAGGGTTGCCAAGTTTTTACAACAAAACCCGCCAACTACTAGCTCTAAACAATAGCTTCTCGGGGGTTCTCCGGGGGGAAAATGGCGTTTGGGGGGTAAAATGTGTGTTATTTTGGCAAGTTTGCCTGATAAAATTCGCACTCATTGGTCTATAGATCACATAATAGTCGCTTCAACCCGCGGACATAGAAAACAACCCGCGGGAAAAATAACGCAGACTTGGCAACACAGTGCAGTTGAGCTCTGTTGACATTTGACAATGGGTCGCTTCGTTGCTCTGATTGGTTGTAGGTCTATCCAATTGATGGCTTTCCTGGTTCGGTTGAAACACGCCTCATAATCACAGCCCAATTGAGCAGTTTCAGACTCATATTCTGACTAGAATTGAGTATGACCACATCAGGCTAGCAAGAGCTGCAGTTTTTGAGATGCTCTGACCCAGTTGTCTAGCCATAACTATTTGGTCCTTATCAAACTCGCTAAAATCCTTACGCTAACCCATTTTTCTAACTCTGGTCCATTTCATTTTGCGTTGTTAGTACTACATATACATATAATATAATACTACAACTTGTTAGTGAATTAATCCTTTACTTTGTAAAATATGTAAGGTTCTTAAATACAGTAAATGCAATGAAGATACATAAACACTTATGAGATACATAAACACTTATAATATGTTAACAGTTTTGGGTCAGTAAATATTTTTTTATGTTTTTGAAAGAATTCTCTCATGCTCACCAAGGCTGCATTTATTTGATTAAAAATTCAGTAAAACGCTAATATTGTGAAGTATTATTATTATTTAAAATAAATTAAATTTATATTTATAAAATATTATTGCATTATTATTACATTTCAACATCTATTTTCAGTTTATTCATATGATGGCAAAGCTGAATTTTCAACAGCCATTAGTGCCAAATGGTCCTTCAGTAATCATTCTAATATGCAGATTTAGTGCTTATTAAAAAGTATTTATTATTATTATTATTATTATCATCATTGTTATCATTGTTATCAATGTTGAAAACCATTTTTGTGGAAACCATGTTTCTTTTTTTCAGGATTATTTTATGAATAGAAGTAAAACATTTATTTGAGATCAAAATATTTTGTAGCATTATTATCATTACTCTCATTTTAAAATGTAATTTACTTTATATTGACACAAAGCCAAAGGTTTGCCACATTGCCCTGAGAATTGCCCTAAAATTTCAATGCAAACGGAGATATTGTCTTTCAAAGTTATGGCAGTTTATTGCCTACAAAAATGGCCAGTTTCGACTACAACAAGCTTCTTCCCGGGTTAGTGACATCATAAACCCTTGCTAGTCACTGCTGATGTGACTTGTGCCCGTAATGGTAAGGGCCGTGGCGTTTCCAGACAACCGGTGCTTGGCACTTCAGCCAATAAAAATACATCAAACTACATTTGACCATCTAACCAATCTAAGACCATTGCGTTTTTCGAACGGATGGGATTCATAGAAGCAGGAAGCAGACGAGCCGCTCAAAGGACAGTGGAGACAGCGGTGTGGAATAAAGGTCAAATATAAGAAAAATACGGCGTTTAAAAAAAGAAAAAGAAGTATTAAGACATGTTATACTGTGCCCCATAAACACAACCAAGCTTTAAAAAACACACACAACCACCCTTTAAAAAACAGTATGTAGAAAAATGTTTTTTTAAAGGGCACAGAGATTTCTGACTTCCATTACTAAATAAAGCCACACATTTACACAGGATGTCATGCATATGCTGGTTTGCCATCTTTTGCTGTAGTGTCACAGTGGCCTAGAAGTCTCAGAACTCGTCATACTTTGTATTACGCACATAGTACACTGAATAATGTTATGGAAGGAATAGACAATGGAATTGAACAGACAAGGCTACATAACAAAATACAGCTTGGCCTCATTATTTTAACAGCTGTTGTTTTATTACTTATAGAGTTGTTTAAGATGTACTCAAATCTTTGCCAGGAGCGTTTCTTACCTGTTTTAAAAATCACGTGAAAGTCTACCAGATATCTCAACAATTGAATTATGCATTCATCTGTAAAAATCTGCTTTGAATCAGGTATCACTTCTTCCATTGTTCCTATCACAGATCCCATCTACTTCTGGCAGCAAACGGAAGAGGATGTGACTGTTTGTGTGCGTTTACCTAAAGGCACCACCAAAGATGACATCCGCTTCAAGCTCACTGTTGATTGTCTACGTGTTGGAGTAGGAGATTATGCACCACTGCTGAATGGGCAGCTGTTTGCTCCTGTAGATCCTGAGGCCAGCACTTGGATCATTAAAGATGATAAGAGGTAAAAGGGTGTTTATAATATTTTAAAGTCCAAAGAGTAGTCTTTATGACTGTGTATTTTGTATGACTTCTAAAGCCATACAAAAGTTTTTGTGTGAGGATCAGACAGGAATAACTTAACAAAATAACAAAATAATCTATTGTAGATCTCAAATCTCATTTCCAAAATAATGTTATAAAGCCAGCTAGGCTTTTGTTGAAATTGCAAAAAGTGATTGTTTTGGAAGTATCTGTAATAAAAAAAAATCAGTAATGCTTTGCAATTAAACTTTTGTGAAGATTTTTTTGTTGTTGTGATAATACAAAGTGTATTATAAAGTAACTTGAATAGTTCACCAAAAAATTCTGTCATTATTCAATCACCCACGTCGTTCCATGATTCATCTTCAAAACTCAAATGAAGATATTTTAATGAAATCTGAGAGATTTCTGTGCCTCCATTGACAGTCCATGCAACCACCATTTTGTAGCTTTAAAAAGTTCATAAAGAGATTGTGAAACGTATTCATATGAATTGAGTGGTTTAGTCCAAATCTTCTAAAGAGACACGATTACTTTATATGATGAACAAATTTAATTTAATTATGGTTAAACTAATTAATTTTTACATTTTTAATTTAATTTAAATTAAACAATTTTTTTTATATAGTTTCACTATATGGAAAAGAGCAGCCTGGACATACTGCTAAACATTTTCCTTTGTTGCACTGGGGAAAAAAAGTGTTCGGCATGAATAATGATGAAGAAAATTTTGTTGAAAGTTGCACTCAACAGTTTTCTCATGTGGCCAACTTAAAAAACGTTAGTAAAGCTTATGAAGTTGCACATTATGTTTCGACAAAGTCTAAATATATTATGGATCTGCACAAGAGGATTTTGGCAAATGCTTAGCTAAAGCAACGCATATGGAGAACAACCGCCCACATTGTTGTATGTTTATGAGAGGTGTGAGTTGTCACTGTGCCTCCGTTCACATTCATCACATGTATCAGGATTTGAAAGGTTTTACGAACTAGTCATTTCTCAAAAAACATGATTAGAGTGTTAGTTGTTCATTTAATTTGAATTTCCACATCCGTCCCTTCATCCGCTGTCCTTTCCTCTTTCTAATAAGCATCATCTCACGTCTCGTTCACTCACCACCTCCTCCGGAGACACAAACAACCCCCTCCCTCTGCATTGTTCTCGGTCCTCTCGTCTGTGTTTCCAAAACCTTGATTTTAATAAGAGGCCCCTGATGGGCCCTCTTGTGCTCTTGAGTGTGTGAGTCGGACTCCGTCTGGGTTTTGTTTCGAGTGTTTATACTTGCATTTATGTTTTCCCTTTCTGTTGTTTTTACAGTCAATGTATCAATCATTTGCATTTGTATGGGGAAACCCAAAGCAACCTTTGTTTATGAGGCATATACAATATAATGGAATATATGAAAGGAATTGTTTTTATCAGATGCAATCGAATAGATTGGAAATATTCCAGTTTAATAGTACTTGTACACAAAGGGAAAAACTGAATCAATTTTGATTAAGTCCTTTATTAATGACAGAACTACCAACACCAAAATGGGTTTATTCAGTCATCTGTGTAATAGTTCAAATGAATCATTTTGCTCTGTTATTATGCACTTTGAAAAGATGTTCAATCATGTTTATCTGGAATTATTTGGAGTCTTTGTGTGTGTAGTCTGGAGGTCAGTCTACAGAAGCGAAGTGAAGGCCCACTCTGGTCCGAGGTGGTTCTGGGGGACCGGAGAGGAGAGTATCTAATGAATGACGAACAGAAATCGCAGCTCCAACAGAAACTCTCGTATCTCACTGCTGAGGACCTGGTCAGTTCCTTTCAATAACTTTTGAAACATATTGGGGCAAAATTGCTCTGTTCGGTGGGAATCACACCACAGCAGTAGGACTATGTGGTTCATTTTTTTGAAAATGTATACATAATTTTCACACAATAAATAATACAATTGTTTATTTCACTTCCTGTTTAGATTTATCTTTAAATGTGTAAAAATTCTAGGCTGACAAGCCAGACACACATCAAGATGTTTGGTCTGGAAACTCACCATAGACAGGGCTCAATCCGAGGGGCGGGATAAACGGTTGTCTTTTAAACTCCCTCTGCACGCGATAGGATAGCGCTACACCAACCAGAGCAACGAAGGTGAAGCGGAGCTTGTTGATAGATTAAACATTCACCGTATCCGGTCGGCTAAACTCCGAACACATCTTCCCTTCTTAAGAATGACTTCAGTGCCGTTCTTTTCTCAGAGAAAAGCTTAACTCCAAGTCTTCCAGAGTCACGGTCAAAGCTGATTCGAAAGACCGCCGTCCTTCACCAGTTTCTGTGTTTACTAGAAGCACGCAAACGCAACTCGTCGTCATTATGGCCCCGCCCGCCGACTCTATACACGACATGATTGGCCCGTCCAGATTGTGAGGAATACAGCTCAGAAGGGTATTGAGAGTTCCTAGACGACACTTGCGGCCAGATTAAATTTGCTGCCGCTAGGGTGCGTCTAGATTTCTAGGCTATAAAAATTCATCATTTTATGATGGATTTTCATAGTTTAAAGGGGTCATGAGGATTTTTTAATTTTTATTATTTGAACATGTTCCTTGAGGTTCACTTAAGAGGTTATTTTCAATGATCAATATATCGCTATATCGCACAGTATATGTACATGACCTCAAAAATCTTTTGTTATTAAATATATCGCCCATTATGTTTACATGATAATGAATGTCATCAACATTTTACTCGATTATACTGTCATCTTGTATGTTTTCCATGACGGTGGCGAAAGTGGTTCTCAGGCAGTTCCTTTACACACAGAGCGGTTTTTGACAGGTGAAAAAAAGGCACCATTTGAGGCGTAAAAGTGTTTTCCTGACAACTACTGACAGTTTAGAAGAATAAGCCCGAAAGGACTTGATTTCAAAGCAGCAATCCCCTGTTCCAGTTAAATGTCAACTCAGAATGACAAGTTTTAAAGCTGTAACACTTTAAAGCTGTTTTTATTTACGATAATATATCTTTACCCTTAAGTTCCATGATGCCATACTGCATATATATTACACACTGCATGAAAGGGAATATTCAAGAAGAAAAAAAACATAATAGGGGCACTTTAAACCTTTCTTTTATTCTTACTTTTGTCCTGTTGTTGACTGACTCAAATGCGTAGAGTATGTCAGAAACTGAACACACATCTCTATACTGCAGCGCATCCAGTGTGGACAGTGTCAGTAATTTATAATGGATTCTATTTGATTTTGACCCTTGATCAAAACAGGCTGTTTCGGGAGCTTGATTAAATAAATGCTTGGTTTGTAATGAGGAGGATGTTTTAAGCTATGAAACTTGCAGGATATTTTAATGGTACAAATACCTCTTATATGTCAAAAGATCAAGGCAAGTTTAACTTCTTGTGTCATGACCCCTTTAGGATTTAATGCCAATAAAATGTTTGAATAAAATATATTTCAAAAGTAGCACAAATACATCATGAAGACATTGAGCAAGTTTCCAAAATGTTAATATTTGTATCTTATTTGATTTGACAGAATTCAAACCCAGAGAAGGACAAGCCCCCTTGCAATGCCCAGGAACTGGAGGACTGTGACATGTTTCCAGAGGACAGCTCTACACTGATGCGCTTTGATGGTGCCACTCTGAAGCCCACCCATGTGGTAAGGCCATAGAAATATAATTGAGTGAAACACTCGGGTTCCAGGCGTAGAAACTCCATTTGCTTTGTTTTTTTTTTAATGATTATTATTAACAATAACTCAAACACTTTAGAATATAGACCTACTGGGATTTCAGAAGGTTGTCAGTCGATAGTATACGCTTTAGTTGAATCTATCTGTTCAGATTATTTCAACTTATTTTTAAAATAATCGTGTAACAGATGAATTTCTGGTGAAAAACTACATTACCCATGATGCTGTACTAATCAGAGAGTCGCGACAAGCAAATCGCGCCAAGAAAGCTTGCAGAAAATGCCCACTCCCATAAAGCAATGCGAATGACGTAATTGAGTCGATCACTACACTCTCATATCCAAATAAACGTAAAATTTATTATAGCCATAAAGTTTTTGTTATTTGTCTGCAGTGCTTTATGGGATTTAAGATCTTTTCCCAATAAGCTATTAAGTACAAAGTCTTGAAAATTATTATTATTATTATTATTTTTTTTTTTTTTTTTTTTTTTTTGCAGTCTGTCAGTTGTATAATGCATGTGAATGGTAACACATGACAGTTTAAAAAAAATGCACATACAAATCCATATTAAACCCTGCGGCTCATGACGACACATTGATGTCTTAAGACACGAAACGATCGGTTTGTGCAAGAAAGCGAACAATATTTATATATATATATATATTTTTTTTACCTCTAATACACCACTATGTCCAACAGCCTTCAACTTTCGGTAAGTGAGGTCAATGTACAACGTACACGATATGGCGTAGTTGATTTCTCGCTCATATCTCTACGCCATATCGTGTACATTGACCTGGAAGTGATCACGCACTAAAGGCTGTTGGACATAGTGTTGGACTCCTGAGAAATGTGGACAGCAGGTGTAACCATACCAGACTCTAGTGTTAATGTAGCCTTATGTGATGTATTTTCTCTTTAATTTTATTTTCCTTAAGTTTTCTTTACTTAGTCTTGAAATGATCTTAAGTTTACCTTCATAAAACATACAGAAACCCTGTTAAATTGAGCATTAAGCATCTTCGTATTGGAAGATCAATTTATTATGGACCCTCAGCATGTTGGTGCTCTGAGTGACCACCTATTATATCACCTACAGGACCCGTCAGCTCTGCTTTAGAAAATTGCTGCAGTAGTTTAAAAATAATAATTTGGTGTGTTCTTAAAGATATCATTGCTTTCAGATCAGTGTTTAAATTGCTACTGACCTAATGCAGCTGTTATTTTGTATAAAAGGAACGATCTGTGCTAGCGTGTTGAAATGAAATAAGCTGTGATTTAAGAGAGTGTGAGGACAAAAGCGCAATATTGATTTTTCTCTCCTGACGTCTTGTGCTGCAAGAAAAAACTCCTGCACTTTATGGTTCGGCACAATATCGCGCTAAATGTGTGCTTTGACATGTAATCAAGGGATCAGTCACCTAAAAGTGAAGTTGCTGAAAGCAAAGTCACTAATATTATGATGGCTTACTTTTAAATTTCAATAGCTCTTTCATGCCAGAAATCGCATTTAATCACAATAAATAATTTTGCCCTCTAAACACTTCAAAAATGGCTTTTATTATAGGTGCAGCTGTGAGAATCAAGCTGTGAGTCACTTTAGTCATTCCGTATAGGGATTGAGTATACTGTACATATTCATATAAGACGAAATAAAAGCCTAATTACACCTGGTTATTAAATGATCGCTTTTAAAACATAGAGTTCTTTAATCTTTAATACAAGCGTAAGGTTTTATAGGTGGGATATATTAGGCAGCAAGTGAACATTTTGTAATCAAAGTTTATGTGTTCGAAGCAGGAAAAATTGGCAAACATAAGGATTTGTCCGAGATTGACAAAGGCCAAATTGCGATGGCTAGACGACTGGTTCAGAGCATCTCCAAAACTGCAGCTCTTGTGGGGTGTTCCCGCTCTGCAGTGGTCAGTGTCTATCAAAAGTGGTCAAAGGAAGCAACAGTGGTGAACCGGAGACAGGCTCACGGGCGGCCAAGGCTCATTGATGCACAATATGATGACTTGCTGCTCAAGAAACATCATTATTACATTATTATCAAAGTTGAAAACAGTTGTGTACAAAAAAAAAATCAGGATTATTTAACCCCTTAAGTGTCACTGGCCCACCAGTGGGCCCATTTGCCACTGCATGTTTAAAACAATATATCCTATATTTATCCTGATCTAATGTTGACAAACTATATATCATTCGAAAGCTTACGAACTCAAGATTCATCCTGTGCTAACCGATTTGAAATCAGACCTTGCGTTACCATGGAAACACTGCTCTAAATTATTCCAGCAGGGCTCCTCCCCAAGTGGCGTTGTCATGTTTCATATTTATTTAACATATTTATTTAATTTAAAATAAAAACCTTTTCTAATCTTGACAAAATGCATATCGTCGGAAAGGTCTTAGTCTCACGGTTCTATATCTGCAAACTGTTTTGTGATATTTACACAAAAATATATACATTTGACACAGGAAATTGCATTAAAAAAAATAAATGGAATTTCAATGACACCCGGTGGCTATTTGTGGTACAACGCCTAAACAAAATCTCATGGGAACTTCAATTTTTGTGATATCAACTTCAAATTTGGAACACAAATTGATTAGACATATGGCTTTGATTTGATAGTAATTTTAGAGTACACATTATTTTGTAACATATATATTTTATATTAAATATTAAATATCTAGTACAGTATTTGATTTACAGTACATTTAAACTTCCATAACTTTTTTATACTTAAATTTTTTTAAGTGATTTCACTTGAGCAATACTCTGCTGACTGTCTTCTTTAAAATGAGACCAAACTTATGTCTATACTTATTATGTCTATATTCCAAAGCATTCTTGAATTGCAACCATTTAAGTTTGGATAGTGAATTTTCATGTATATTTTCAAAAAGGGGGGTGACACTTAAGGGGTTAATGAATAGAAAGAACAGCATTTATCTGAAATATGAAGCTTTTGCAACATTATAAATGTCTAACCTGTCACTTGATTCATTTAATGCATCCTTGCTGATTAAATGTATTAATTTATTTGGAGTTCTCTCCGAGATTATAATAATTCTTACAGACCCAAAACTTTTGAATCTTAGTTACAAAAGCTTTCTATTTCAGATGAACAGAAAAAGATGTTTCTTGATCATCAAATCATCATATCAGAATGATTTCTGAAGGATCATGCGACACTTACGACTGGAGTAATGATGCGCAAAATTCAGTTTTGACATAACACAAAAAAAATTACATTTTAAAATATATTCAAATAGAAACGTTTAGCTATTTTACATTTTATTAATATTGCACAGTATTACAGCTTTTTATTTTATTTTTTGTTTTTATAAATATAGCCTTGATGAGCAGAAGTCTTACCCTTAAAAAATCTTACCCTTTTGCAGACACTTATCTAAATAATTTGATTCAACTATAATTATCATCATTATTAAAAATAATAATCAGTACGCATTTAGTTATTATTAATTATTATCCATTATAATTATCATTTCCTGCCTTTTTCTTTTAACTCAGTACAGGTCTTCTCATTTTATTTTTACACATTACTCCTACATTTTACATTTGTGTTCATGCAGTACATTTCGTAAAGGCTTTCAAATGTTTGTATTTTCTTTTGCCACAGAATAAAAATCCCTGTAGACCCCCCCCCCCCCCCCCTTTCCTCTCTTGCTCTCACATCTAAATCACTTGCATTGATGCAGCGAAACACACTGACCTTTTCTGAGTGCACTCGCTCACAGATTGCAATATAAAGCTGCGTCTCTCCAGGTACTGAGGAGAGCCATTCCCATGTCGACCTCTTCAGAGATTGCATGTTTGTGTCCCTCAGTGGGTGCCAGACCATACCTGTAAGAACTTGTATTTCTTTTTGTGTTCTTGAAGAGTGGCACCTCTCTTTAGAGACACGCACTCATCTTTCAACTAGAGCCGTGACAGCAACAAGGGAAGAAGAGGGTTTGACATTTACTGTATATGTGAATGATGTGCATCTCAAGAGCTCCTCACCACCATTTGAGATAAGCTTTTCTTTCTGTTAAACAGACATACTAATGCTAGAGATGCAGTGATGGGTGGTTATTTTAATATTTTTTGAGATGAGATCTTTTCTAAATGAAATGGTTAACCTTTCAGCTGTCACTTGAATTTTTTTTTGTTTATATTTTAACCTGCATGACTTTCTTTTGTGGAACAAAAACGAAGCTTTTGTTTTTAAAAAATAGTGTGTTTTTTTCCCCAAATAGTTTTGGACTCTAGTTTTGTGAATTAACACATTTCAGGATTTGATTCCTATTCACAAGCCTTTACTAATGTTGTA
Organism: Pseudorasbora parva; assembly: GCF_024679245.1. NCBI lineage: Eukaryota > Metazoa > Chordata > Actinopteri > Cypriniformes > Gobionidae > Pseudorasbora > Pseudorasbora parva. Next base: position 30,864,171 of record NC_090190.1, on the reverse strand, counting down.
AACTATGCAGGGAACCCCAGTTGGTACATCACTATAATATTAAAGGTTACAATTAACTGACTTGTAGGCTACTTGCCTTTAAAGTACACATAAAGAAGTCTTTATAATAATTATGTTTTAATTACATAATTATGTTTCTACTCATTTGGGGGTTTGTAAATAGAAATGGAGGCTGTCATAAAAACATGACTGATTTATTCAAACATAAGGCTACGTTAATTAAAGAACAGGTTAAAGGGTTAGTTCACCCAAAAATGAAAATTCTGTCATTAATTACTTACCCTCATGTCGTTCGACACCCGTCAGACCTCCGTTGATTTTCGGAACACAAATGAAGATATTTGTGTTGAAATCCAATGGCTCAGAAAGGCCTCCATTGGCACCAATGTCATTTCCTCTCTCAAGATCCATAAAAGGCACTAAAGACGTCGATAAAAGTCCATCTCAATACAGTGGCTCTACAATAATTTCATGAAGCGACGAGAATAGTTTTTGTGTGCCGAAACCCCGAAATAACGACTATAGTGATGGAACGATTTCAAAACAAAGTTTTGAAAGGTTATTAATCAGCGCATCGATTCAGGATTCGGATCGCCAATGTCACGTGATTTCAGCAGTTTGACACACACAATCCGAATCCTAAGTCGATACACTGATTAATAACCGTTCTAATCTTTGTTTTGAAATCGGCCCATCACTATATAATTTATTTAGTTTTTTTTTTTTTTTCGCACAAAAACTACTTCTCATTGCTTCATACAATTATTGTAGAGCCACTGTAGTGAGATGGGCTTTGTAATGATGTCTTTAGTGCCTTTATGGGTCTTTAGAGAGGAAATGACATTGGTGTTAATGGAGGTCTTTCTGAGCCATCGGATTTCAACAAAAATATCTTCATTTGTGTTCTGAAGATGAACAGGTGTCTTATGGGTGTCAAACGACATTAGGGTAAGTAATTATTGACAGAATTTTCATTTTTGGGAAATGAAATGCTTAGCACATATCACGTAATGCTTTTAAATTCATATTTTTGGTATTATTTAAATATTTTTATTTATAAATTATAAAGAATGAAAATTGCCAAAAAATGAGAATTATCCCATAATTTACTTGCCCTCAAGCCATCCTAGTATATGACTTTCTTTCAGTTGAACACAATCGGAGTTATATTAATTAATATCCTGATTTCTGGCTCTTCCCAGATTTGTAATGGCATTGACTATAGTGCCCGATTTTTTTAAATTTTATTTTTTATTTTATTTTTTATTTTTTGAAGCGCGTCCATTCATCCCTCCATCATAAAGTAATATAAATATCTCCAGTGGGTTAATGCATGCCTTCTGAAGCAGTGTAAATATTGGCAAGCCAAGTAAAAATCTGAACTACAGACCAGCAGAGAAAAACATCTTTATTGTTGAGCTCTTCACAGCCTCTGCGTTCATGAATTAAACATGAGACTCTGTGATGTTCTTGTGAAGCAGTTCTGGCACAGCCAGGTGCCCATTTGTGGAGAGCCATAAACATTTCGACCTCTCACTGAGAGACCAAACAGTAGTAAGTATGACTCTGAACATAATGAAAAAGAGGTTTTTAAGGGCCTTTATTTTAAGATGCGTTTCATTATCGGCCCTCCTATTCTCTTTGAGGGCTTCTGTTGATGGCATAAATGTGTACATCAGGGGGTCAGGTACATTTGCTCTCATAAACAATGCAGGGAAACATTTCATAATACCCTCATATTTACAGTGTCTAGTGTTTGGCTTTGTGTGTTACTTTTTATCACATAAGTGGAGACGGCTCTTTGCAAAAGCTGTTACAAAAGGTTGGCAGCAACGTTATGATATTAGGAGACTTAATCTTGGTCAAGTTCTTGCTGCATTGTGTGTATCCTGAATAAAGCAGTTTTAGAATGTTTTGCACTTGCTCAATGAAGATGGATAAATATATCTTTCTTCAAGGGATACTTCCCCCAAAAAATGAAATTTGTCATAATTTAATTTGCCTTATGTTCTTCCAAGCTTGTATGAGCTTCTTTCTTCTGCTGAACAAAGAAGATATGTGGAAGAATTTTTATAACAAAGATAGAGCGACCATTGACTACCATAGTAAGGAAAAAATACTATGGTAGTGAATAGTTGCTCTAATGGTTGCTTTGTTACAAACATTCTTCCAAATATCTTCTTTTGTGTTCAGCAGTAGTCATACAGGTTTGGAGCAAGTTGAGAGTGAGTAAATGACGAGGTGAACATCCATTCATCCTTCCATCATAAAAGTTATATAAATATCTCTAGTGGATTAATGCATGCCTTCTGAAGCGTCCATATGTTGGGTCAGAAGTCTGTTCTTGTGAATGGGGGTAAGGCCGTTGCCAGAAGCCAGTGATTTATAGTTTATAAAGATTTAAATATGGACATTTTTCTTACAAAAGCCTATGGTTATTAATTAATATAACTCTGATTGTGTTCGTCTGAAAGAATAAAGTCATATACACCTCGGATGGCTTGAGGGTGGGTACGTTTTGGTATGATTTTCATATTTGGGTGAACTATTCCTTTAAGCTGAAATTGCTACATAATTATCCAAAGTAATATCGAATCTTCCAAAACTTTGAAGTTGTTGTGCTACTTAGTGTGGCACATAGCACAGAATTGCTGCTTATTTAGAGGGCTTCAAATCAGTCACTCATACACAGTATGATGTTTCAGGTAGGATGCTGTCTTAGAAGGCAGTTTTCTGTGAATGCAGTTCTGTCAAGGCAGCTTATTTTGGTTTAGATAGAGCTTTCACTGCTCATCTTGAAATACATTTGTCATTTCAGCTTTAATCTCCGGTTGCCAAAACCAAATAATCCTGTAGTGTAGCATCACCCATTCCCTTTCTACATTGATAAATATCAACAATTAATCTAATTCCATACTAAATCTGTAGAGACCGTTTTCTAGAGGTAATTTAGCAGCTGGACGATAGTGTTGGCCGTTTTAAGAGGCATTTGAGCATGTGAAGCTGTCAGCACTTGTGAATAGCGACCGTCACATTGCTTTGAATTTAATGTGCCGTTAGACCAGTGAGCAGAGCAAGATGAGGTTTCGCAAATGGCATTTTTAAGGAGAGCCAGCATTCACCAAATGGATTTTTTTGGACAAGTGTAAAAGCAGAGGTACAAAAACATCACTTGACAATTGAAGTCATAACGTTTATCATTCTCAGTACAACATGAAAACCAGAGAGAGATTTTACATCATGTCTGTGACTATAATGGTTGACTTACAGCTGCCACCATCTTGCATTGCTGTTGTTTTCTCTCGATGGTTCAATCCTGCTGTCGTTTCAGATGGGATCTTTTTATGAGAATATGTATGAAGTTTTTTTTTCTTTCTCATTTCATTTTCTGCTAGTGACGGCATAATAGACAGACAGCACAATGAACATTTGAGTCAAAAGAATTCAATATCCATTCTGCTTGCCGGCCTTTATCTCTACTGAGAAGATATTTTAAAGAGGCAACAGCACAGAAAATAGTTATATTTTGCTATGTTTTTTTTTTTTTTTTTTTTTTTAACAAGGTATAGATAAAGCTTGTCATTTTACATGTTCTTTAGACATTTTAGTTTGTGGTCAATAGGATTTTTAAAGTGTTTTTTTTAAGGCTTTGTTGTGTTTATGGGGCGCAGTATAACATGTCTTAATATTCTTTTTTTTAAAATGCTGTATATTTCTTATATTTGACCTTTATTCCATACCGCTGCCTCCACTGTCCTTTGAGTGGCTCGTCTGCTTCCTGCTTCTATGAATCCCATCCGTTCGAAAAACGCAATGGTCTTAGATTGGTTAGATGGTCAAATGTAGTTTGATGTATTTTTATTGGCTGAAGTGCCAAGCACCGGTTGTCTGGAAACGCCACGGCCCTTACCATTACGGGCAGAAGTCACATCAGCAGTGACTAGCAAGGGTTTATGATGTCACTAACCCGGGAAGAAGCTTGTTGTAGTCCAAACTGGCCGTTTTTGTAGGCAATAAACTGCCATAACTTTAAAAGACAATATCTCCGTTTGCATTGAACTTTCAGCGCTGGAACTTTGCAGATACTGTTTATGCACAAGCAGCAACATTACACACTAAGTAAAGTTAAAAAAAAAGTGAAATCGCATGCAACCACCCCTTTAAAGGAAGACAAAAAGTTGTTCTTTTTTAATAGACAAAAAAAAACATGGTTTCAAGTTGATGATAAGAAATGTTTCTTTAGCACCAAATCAGCATATTAGAATGATTTCTGAAGCATCTTGTTAAGACTGGAGTAATGACTGCTGAAAATTCAGCTTTGCCATCAAAGGAATAAATTACATTTGAAAATATATTAAAAAAGAAAATGGTTCTTTTCATTTGTAATATTTCACAATTTTTGATCAAATAAATGCTGCTTTTGTGAGCACAAGAGACTAATTTTAAACATCTTACCAACCCCAAACTTTTAAATTGTAGTGTTTTTTTTTTGTTTTTTTGTTTTTGTTTTTTTTATTAGATACACCGATCATTTTTGATTATTTACATGTCTTTTCTTGACCTTTAGGTGAGCCTTGGAAGCCACCAGTTCCTCTTCTCTGTGCATATTGACCCGTCTGAGATGCCTGCTTTCTGCTTACGGCACGATGTCGATGCACTGCTCTGGCAGCCCCGTGCCAACCAGGACGACAATATATGGGAGCACATTTCTACTTTTAATGCACTCGGTAAGACAAGTTGTTTGTGAATAACGTGAAACATCACTTTAAAACTTTAAAGCTTCCTTCTGATTTTGTTTTTTATAAGCTGAGGCAAGCAATTTTCTTTTCACATTTATTTGTAAAATGGTTAAAGCAGCTTTAAGTTTGGTACAATGCTCCACAAGAACAAAGAAATTAGTTTGTTTTCTCGAGGTGGCAAGAACAAGAACAAAGTTCATTCTGTCCAGTACATGCCATGCTTCACGAGAAAAGCAGGTGCCGAACATCTCCATTTCTCTGCATTCAAATTTCTGACCAATCACATATTAGTTCTCGAACACCCACAAAAAAAAAAGTCACATTTCTTGCTGCTCACATGCTGCGTCGAGAACAAGCTGCGAGGACTCCCAAACCAGGGCTCCGAGAACTTATTTTCTCTGTTCTTGTGGAGTATGTGACGGCCTTTACAGAAAATGCATATCTACAATTTAGAGTGATCTGTTATCAAATCAAATCACCTTTATTTATATAGTGCTTTTTACAAGTCTAATTGTTTCAAAGCAGCTTCACAGTGTTAACAGGAAGATAATGCAACAGAATTTTATTTGGCTGTAGCCGCTCTGGTAAAAAGGGTGATGTTATCCAGCTAATTTCAATTGACATATAGTGTCAATGCGGGCAGATTGGTAATCTAGTTGAAATTTAGGTGTCCCTAACTGAGCAAGCCAAAAGCAACAGTGGCAAGGAACCAAAACTCCTTCAGGCCCAGAATGGAGAAAAAACCTTGGGAGAAAACAGGCTCAGTCGGGGTGCCAGTACTCTTCTGGCCGACGAACAAACAGTGTATGATTATGATTCTGGCATTGCAGGTCTTAATATTAGGTAAATAGATTTTTGTAAGATTATTCATAAGATTGGATTCGTCATGCCGGAGATGGGTTTATTGAGGATGTTATCAGAGGTGACTGTCCAAATTAAAGGTGGGGTAAGTGCTTTCTGTTAACCGTTGTTATTTCAAATCACCAAAACAAACGCGCCCCTACCCCCAAAAAGGGTCTCGCCCCTATTTTGATAGCTCGGCCCCAAACATACGTATCCCAGGCAACGGTTATGACAGAGTCTCTATGTTACTAATCCAGCATTATCCAGGTCGAATATTCTATGAAAAAGTGAATATCCATCACAAAAACACAAACCTTTCTCATGAACAACTCGATAGAACACGAGCCGACAGTCCAGCTAACGACATATTACAAGTATGACCGGATAAGGGTTATATAGATCATGAAAAGAGGAAATAAACATAATTTAGGATTATAGTATCTTACTTGAAACAGACAGTGAGGAGATTTAGACGCTCAATAGGGTGTGGAAATGAACGGTCTTTATCATCACTGAAGTGAGTGACAATACGATCGCAAACAAGCGAAAATGACACATGAGCATATTCAAGCTAAAGCCAGCATATATTAGTTGTCGACTAATGTCCATTATTATGTGTGTCTTGTGTTTTGAATAATGACATCACTCAATGCATGCATGGAGCGCTCTCTTCTCGTCAATAGCCCTTTACCTGGTGATTGGCTACAAGTTTGTTATTGCACCCGGCCCGAGTCCGTTTTGTAAAACGGTTTTGAAATAGCACTTACCCCACCTTTAAGCATTTCAGTAATGTAAGCTAATAAAGTATTCATTTAAAAAGCGTATTAAGTCAGATTCTATGAGCTACATAATGAGAGTACATGTTGACATAATGAGAGTAAATGATTAGGATATATAACAGAATTTAGCATTGGTGCATGTTGATTTAGAGCCGCATCATCCGAAGTCCTCACAGGAGTTGGAGCATCTGAAGTCTTCTCTATACTCCAACACCTGTAAAGAGATGTTTTTAATGTCTAATTAGACATTGAGATGATCTTTTGCAAAATTCTTATAAATATTAATTCTTTCATCTTATCCCACATTTAGGGTATGTTCAGGCTTCAAAACGTGATAAAAAGTTTGCGACCTGTGCCCCCAACTTCTCCTACGCAGCTCTCTGTGAGTGCCTCAGACGTGTCTTCATTTACCGTCAGCCTTTGCCGGTCGACACGGTGCTCTTCAACCGGAAACAGGGTCGACAGGTCGGGCAGGTCGCCAAACAACAGGTAGCCAACGTGGACACTAATGACCCTGTACTTGGATTCAGGGCCACTAATGAGAGACTGTTTGTGTTGACTGCCAACAACTTGTTTGTGCTGAAAGTGAACAATTAAAACTCTCCGGTATTTCTGCCGGATGAATTGACAGTTCTGCTCCTGGGTTGGTTGCTGATCATTTGTATACATTTCATTGGTGTACATGGCTGTCATATTGTCAGTTGGTATGAACTTCTCTAATGTATCAGAGTGTTTGTGTGTGTTAGTACTTGTCTTTATATGTAAAATATCATGCCCATATGCTCCTCCAGAGCACGATCTAGAGCATGAATGTCACATTCCATTCCATTAGAATGATGGATACATAAAATAAATAAGCATCTGTAAGACCCTGTCTGTTTTCGTTCGTAGTGTTTTTTTTTTTTTACATTTTGACCACAATCATTGCAAAAGTTGAGAAGTATTTACATTTATCATTGCTTGTTTCCTGCAGGCCACGACCCCATCAGAACAAACCTGCGACCCTTTTTGACAAAGCAATTATTTTACCAGACGCGAGTCAGCAGTCAAAGATCAACATATACTAAATGCCACGAGAATTTATCAAAATTGTACAAACATGTGGCACATTTCAGAAAAAAAAACATACTTGACCATACATTTTAATAAATAATAATTTATAAAATAATTTAAAAATAACTGAATTAAAAAAACATGTAGTATATAGTTTAATTTTTCACTATAGTTTATGTATTTAGCATATATAAAATAATTTGATAACCCTTTTTTTTTTTTAAGTCCTTTTTACACATTACATGTACTCACGATACTAATAACTACAAATGATGCATAATTGTATGGAACTAACCCTAAATGTCTCATGGAATTCACTATCCAGTGGGCCATACTCTGTTTGGAGACAGCAGAAGGGGTTCTGCCTTCCCCCAAAGCAGACAAGGAGCTACTCAGAGCTGAATTTTTGCGTGCAGGGCACGTACTGGACACCGCAATGACCAGGATGTGTCTGCCTCATCCTAAGGCAGCATTTGCAAGTTCACTACTTGGTCCCTAAAATTAGTAGTGAGAACAACTTTGCCGGGGTCTCAGGATCACTTGTGAGTATGCCGGATTGAAGTCAAGGCATGGTTTGCTTACAGAGAACACCGGCAGGTCACCAAACCTCTTAAAGGGGTCACGAATTGAGAGATCAACTTTCCCTTGAGCTTTTGATATATAAAAGGTCATGGTAATATAAGAATATCCTGTATGTTGCAGAAGTGAAAACTTCCTTGTTAGTCAAAGAAAAGCTTTAATTGACACCAGACCCAGACAACAAGAGATCTCTGAATGTGCCAGGCTGTGACGTCAGAGTGTGGTGAAACACCGCCTCAACAGAAGACGAAGATTGCCTGATTCTGTAGCCCCGCCCACCAACTTGTGTCTGACATGCTATAAATAAATAATTTAATTATTTAATCTACCTGGTTCTAAACCCGATCAAACTTCCCAGCGATAAACATTCCACATAAGCTTAATTTGGATACCAATATTATTGGTATTGCGCATTTCTTCCTTCATTTCACAACGGATTTGTTTGTAAAAGAGACTGGATTTCCACACTGGATGAGATTACACAAATGAATGAAAGAATTCATTTCAATAACAAATTTTTTGTGAGTAATTTTTTTTTTATTTGTGAGAGTATTGCATTATTACAGATCGTTTGATATTTATTGATTATGTGTCTAACTAAACATAACTTAGCACGCTGCCGCAGGCTGAAAAATCCTTTATTTGTAGTGATGTTGCTTAAAGGGGTACTTCAGCGCTGGGAAGATTAATCTTTTTTTTTTAACTGGGTCATTTATGTAGAAGAAATGTGAAATTATTTTTGAATTTGGTGCCTTCTAGACTGAGAAAAGACAGAAAATGTTTTTTGTATAATGGGATGCGTGTGTGTCTGTGTTAGTGATGCACTGTACTCAGTTATATCCACTGATCAGGTGGGCCAAGTAATAAAAAAAGAACATTCCAATTAATTGAGGTTCGTTGAGAGATAAATCATTGTGTTTGTTTGATTAAAGACATTTTGCGAGTCCTGTGGGACGAATCATTCCGGTTGCCGTTTTCCCACGTGTTAACTGAGGGGGAACATGAAGCTCATTATAATATGCAAATCACTGCTATCCAATTATAGCAGTGGGCGTTTACTTCCAAGTCTCCAGTGCGGCACGGCCATAAAAATGTTGCATGAGAGAGGCTTAAAATCAGGATAAAAAATAGTTCATTACTTATTCGTTATAATGGTTTTAAATGTAAAAATTATGCAAACATAAGCTGATCTCAGACAACAGTATAAAATAATTTTTAAAAAGCCTGTTCATGACCCCTTTAATGGAGGTGAGTGTGACCAGGAGTGCCATCTTCAATGAGAGGCCCTAAGCTCGACTAACTCCAGTGGCTTAAAAGGGGCTCTCTATAGGCCCAGCAAAACAACAGAGAGATCCCATGAGGAAATAAGACCTAGGAAAACCTCCTGGTGCCTTTGATGAACCTGATTAGCAGGTCATGCTTCCCTAGAGATTTACCATCCATTGAGTCGGGATGTGCCTCAATAGCAGCCACATACACTTAGAAGGTGGATGGGGGACAGCTGGCACTATAGCCCATCTTGCAGGAAGGAAAGCACTGACCAGATTGTGCATCTCTTTGGGGTTCCCCTTGGGAAGAACACCAGTTCGTAGGTCAGGACGTCCTTACTCAGAGAATTTCTCAGAGAAAAGGAGCATGAGCTCTAAAAATCAAGTCTGAGATGACCAGTATGTTGCAACCAACAAGACCCATTCTCCATCCTCCCTGACTTTGCACAACGTCTTTGCAATCAGGCTCACTGGGGGAAACATATGTACACATATTTGTGCCAGTCACAAGAGGAGGAGATGGCTGTCGAGATTGGACATGCATTGTGGGTGTTACCTGCTTTGGCGGTTTATATATGCTATTGCCACTGTGTTGTTTGCAACTCACCGCCTTTCTTTGGCATGTAATTAAGGGCTATAGAAACCCTTCATCTCAGCTGGATGGACAGTCTCTATTGTGCCCTATACCAATAGGACTAATTTCTGCACACCGTAAAGAGAACACTGCTGAATCTGGGAGGGTGTCTGGCGAACTGAATCGCATAGCTGAGTCTGACTGTCCTGATAAGCCAGCACGATGGGTTGGGAAGTGCTAACTGTACCTCCAGGGTGGAGTGAAACACTTACCTTACTCCATAAGCCCCAACTGAAACTGATTTATGACAGGTGAGTAAGCTGCGTATCCTCTAAATGTGCCACATTACTTGTGTGGGGACTTGTGTGAGTTGTGTCTGGACATGAGAAGGTGGCCTGCTTGCATCCGAATAGGCCAGACTCGAAGATTGGGGCATGCAGGATGCAGACAAATTTTTCTGTCTCTATCTCAGAAAGGATCAGCCAAATATGGTGCTACTGGCCACCAACTCAGCATCAAACTTGAGCTGGGCTACCCCACCTGAAGGTGGGAGTCCAGCTGAGTCCTCAGCGTCTGAAGGCATTAGCCCATTCACATGTGCTGTGATCGATAATTCATCCTCATCTGGAGCACAAAATGAGAACTCTGCTCCAACAGGTGCAACGCGGAAGACAAGGAATGGGAGGTCCATGGGGATTTGCCAAGTGGAAAAGCTCCCATTGTTGCCATCGGACTGCCCAGAGCGTTAGCTGGCATGGCCTTGTGCATTGCAGAAGGACCGGGATTAGGAGCAGCTAAGGTGACTCCTATTACTAGAAAAGACGGTTGCGATTGCAAAGTTACCATGTTCATGTTCTCACAGTGAACAAGAACCATCCATGAATGCTGTCTTGGGTGCAACCCAAACACGTGAGATCATGACCGTCCGAGGATGAGAGATATTGACCGCATGCTGAAACACAGAAAGAAAGGCTTTTTTTAAAAAAAATACTCTGTCTGTCTGTGCTTGCTTTTTCAGATTGCTGAAACACACATTCTTTCTGCACTTATCCATGCAAGACGTGGAGAGAGGTTGTACTGCTCTGGTACTATGCATGCCAGCTCCTTTTATGTCCAGGGAAGTTGCAAATTCCACTTGCCAATTTTCATTGGCCTTTTCTCAAAATATGAGATGTGTATGGGGTTCCCAAATATAACCCCTGGCAGAGAGGGAACCAAACTTTTTTCATAACCCTAGCCCAATAGTAAATACAAACCCGATTCCAAGGAAGTTGGGACACTGTACAAATTGTGAATAAAAAAGTAATTCAATATTTTATTTATATAAATTATTTATATTATTTTTATAAAAATATTATATTCACAATAATATATAGATAACATATCAAATGTTGAAAGTGAGATTTTGAAATGACAAATATTGGCTCATGTCATGAGAGCTACACATTCCAAAAAAGTTGGGACAGGTAGCAATAAGAGGCCGGAAAAGTTAAATGTACATATAAGGAACAGCTGGAGGACCAATTTGGAACTTATTAGGTCAATTGGCATCATGATTGGGTATAAAAAGAGCCTCTCAGAGTGCCAGTGTCTCTCAGAAGTCCAGATGGGCAGAGGATCACCAATGCCCCCAATGAAAAATAGGGGAGCAATATCAGAAAGGAGTTTCTCAGAGAAAAATTACAAAGACTTTGAAGTTATCCTCATCTACAGTGCATAATATCATCCATAGATTCAGAGAATCTGGAACAATCTCTGTGCCTAAGGGTCAAGGGCGGAAAACCATTCTGGATGTCCGTAATCTTCAGGCCCTTAGACGGCACCGCATCACAGGAATACTACTGTAATGGAAATCACAACATGGGCTCAGGAATACTTCCAGAAAACATTGTTGGTGAACACAATCCACCGTGCATTTCGCTGTTGCCAGCTAAAACTCTATAGGTCAAAAAAGAAGCCATATCTAAACATGTTCCAAAAGCGCAGGCGTTTCTCTGGGCCAAGGCTCACTTAAAATGGACTGTGGAAAACTGTAGTCAGATGAATAAAAAAAAAATCTGAAAACATGGACGCCATGTCATCCAGACTAAAGAGGACAAGGACAAGGAGTACCCAAGTTATCAGCACTCAGTTCACAAGCCTGCATCTCTGATAGTATTGGGCTGCATGAGTGTGTGGCGTGGGCAGCTTACACATCTGGAAAAGCACCATCAATGCTGAAAGGTACATCCAAGTTCTAGAACAACATAGGCTCCCATCCAGACATCTATTTCAGGGAAGACCTTGCATTTTCCAACATGACAATGCCAGACCACATACTGCATGTCACATGCCTGTCCTGTCTTGTGTGCACATGTGGGTTTTGTGATGTCTAGCATGTGCTCCTGTCATTGTCTGATCCCTCCCCTTGTTATCTGATTAGTGTTGATTTCTCTCACCTGTTCCCTCTTGATTTCTTCCCCTTATAAGCTCCTTGTGTTTGTTAGTCTGTGTTGGATCCTTGTGTAATGTCTGCGTTTCCCGTCTTCCCCGTGATTCCAGTTTAGTTTGTTTTTGAGTTTGTGTTTTGATTATGTATTTTTGCCCCCTTGTGGGTTTTGTTTTGTATTTATGTTTCTTTTTTTATAATAAACTATCACTTATTTTGCACATGAGTCCTCGCACCATTTTCCCTTGTCTGTGACGTGACAGAAGGATCCAACCATACTAGGAGGACTCAGCAGGAGGTGTTTTGTTTATTTATTTATTTTTGTTCTCTTTGGACTATGGAGCTAACCAGGCACTTACAGGTGATGCGGCAGGTGAACTCTAAATACATCCGCCAACAGGGGGCGTGTGTAAGAGAGTTCGCCTGCCAATTCCTTATTGAGGTGCATCACCTGTACCTCAATGAGACGGAGAAGGCAGAGGTGTTTAACCTCTGCCTGGACATGCCTCTCAGCCCCATGGAGGTTGAGAGAATGGGAACCCCGGACTTTTGGGAGTTTGTGGAACAGCTGGACTCCAGTCCCTGTAGGACCAGGGGCTGGATAGCTCCGGTGGTTCCTGTTCCAGTGGCCCCAGTTGCAGTGGCCCAAGCTCCGGTGGTCTCTAAGAGGAGGAGGAAAAGGAAGGCTCCCTCCATGCCTGTTCTTGTGGTCCCAGTTCCAGTGGTCCCTGTGCCGGTGGTCCCAGTGCTGGCGGATCGTATGCCGGTGGTCCCAGTACCGGCGGATCGTGTTCCGGTGGTCCCGATTCCGGCGGATCGTGTCCCAGTGGTCCTGAAACGGAGGAGGAGAAGGAAGTCTCCCTCCGTGCCTATTCCGGTGGTTTCAGTTCCAGTGGTCCCTGTGCCGGTGGTCCCACTGCTGGCGGATTGTGTTCCGGGTGTCCCTGTGCCGGTGGATCATGTTCCGGTGGTCCCTGTGCCGGTGGATCGTGTTCCGGTGGTCCTTGTGGCGGTGGATCGTGTTCCGGTGGTCCCTGTGCCGGTGGATCGTGTTCCGGTGGTCCCTGTGCCGGTGGATCGTGTTCCGGTGGTCCCTGTGCCGGTGGATCGTGTTCCGGTGGTCCCAGTGCCGGTGGATCGTGTTCCGGTGGTCCCAGTGCCGGTGGATCGTGTTCCGGTGGTCCCAGTGCCGGTGGATCGTGTTCCGGTGGTCCCAGTGCCGGTGGATCGTGTTCCGGTGGTCCCTGTGCCGGTGGATTGTGTTCCGGTGGTCCCAGTTCTGATTGTCCCTATGCCGGTGGACTCTGTTCCGGTGGACGCCGCTGGGCCGGAGATGCCTCCCAGGCGTCCAGCTCTCACCGCGCCTCCCAGGCGTCCAGCTCTCACCGCGCCTCCCAGGCGTCCAGCTCTCACTGCGCCTCCCAGACGTCCAGCTGTACCCGCGCCTCCCAGGCGTCCAGCTCTCACCGCGCCTCCCAGGCGCCCTGCTCTGCCGGCGGCGTTGAGGCGTCCTGCTCGGCCTGCGCCACTGAGGCGTCCTGCTCTCCGTGCGCCGCTGAGGCGCCCTGCTCTCCGTGAGCCGCTGAGGCGCCCTGCTCTCCGTGCGCCGCTGAGGCTACCTGCTCTCCGTGCGCCGCTGAGGCGTCCTGCTCTCCGTGCGCCGCTGAGGCGTCCTGCTCTGCCTGCGCCGCTGAGGCGCCCTGCTCTCCCTGCGCCGCTGAGGCGTCCTGCTCTCCCTGCGCCGCTCAGGCGCCCTGCTCTCCCTGCGCCGCTCAGGCGCCCTGCTCTCCGTGCGCCGCTCAGGCGCCCTGCTCTCCCTGCGCCGCTCAGGCGCCCTGCTCTCCCCGCGCCTCCCTGGCGTCCTGCTCTACCCGTGCCTCCCTGGCGCCCTGCTCTACCCGCGCCGCCCTGGCTGCCTGAACGCTACGGGCCGCCCCGGCCACTTGAACTCGGTGGGCCTCCCAAACTCGGCGGGCCGCCCTGGCCATTCGAACTTTGTGGGCCACCATGGCCTCCTGAACTTTTTGATTTCCTTGTCCATCCCTTGTTTACCCCTCCCTTGTCTGTTCCTTCCTTGTCTGTTTCCCCTTTCCCTCCCGTCCCCCCCTGGTCTGTCCCTCCCGTCCCCCCCTGGTCTGTCCCTCCCGTGCAGACTGTTATAAAAAGAAGCTATAAACATGGCATCGTCCCAACTTTTTTGAGATGTGTTGATGCCATGAAATTTAAAATCAACTTATTTTCTCATTGATGCATTTTCTCAGTTTAAACATTTGACATGTCATCTACGTTTGTATTTTAAATAAAATATTGAAATTTGAAACTTCCACATTGCATTCTGTTTTTATTCACAATTTGTACAGTCCCAATTTTTTTTTTTTTTTTTTTGAATCTTGTTTGTACATGTATCAGCAGCCATATCACCCTGTAGCCGTAGACTGGTTTGCTAAGCCCACTGAAGCTAAGCAGGGCTGAATCTGGCCAGTACCTGGATGGGAGACCAACTGGGAAAACCAGGTTGCTGCTGGTAGAGGTGTTAGTGAGGCCACCCTGTGGTCTGTATGGGTCCTAACACCCCAGTATAGTGATGAGGACACTATACTGTCAAAGAGCTCCGTCTTTCGGATGAGACGTTAAACCGAGGTCCTGACTCTGTGGTCATTAAAAAATCCCAGGATGTCCTTCAAAAAAAGATTAGGGGTGTAACTCCAGCATTCTGGCCAAATTTGCCCACTGGCCCCTCTGTCCATCATGGCCTCTTAATAATCCCCGTATCCTGATTGGCTTCATTCTCCTCTCTACCAATCAGCTGGTGTGTGGTGAGCGTTCTGGCGCAATATGGCTGCCGTCACATCATCCGCATGCCAGTCACAAGAGGAGGAGCATGCTGCACATCGGTGGTGATTGAGGAGATTCCCCCTTCTATGTAAAGCGCTTTGAGTGCCTAGAAAAGCGGTATATAAATGTAATGAATTATTATTATTATTATGTAATTAATTATTATTACTTGGTTAAAGATATACTTACACTGTAATAAGGCCACAAAATAAAGGTTTCACTTTATTTGACGGTGCCATTTATACATTTAAGTACTAAGTAGTATTAATTAGGGTTTGGTTAATTTACTGTTATCACTATGGTAAAAATAAAGTGGTAACAATATTTTTTATTGATTTGATTTGAACATTTATTCTAGTTGTTACCGCAAGAAAAGTGACTTTGTTAACTGTAACAATGGAACAGAAGAAAAACTGTAAACTGAACCACTAAGCAACATATTCTCTTTCTCTCTCTCTCTCTCTCTCTCTCTCTCTCTCTCTCTCTCTCTCTCTCTCTCTCTCTCTCTCTCTCTCTCTCTCTCTCTGGTTTCTCTCTCTCTCTCTCTCTGGTTTCTCTCTATCTCTCTCTCTCTGGTTTCTCTCTTTTGTTTTTTTTTGCAATTAATCTCCCCGTCTGTAAAGACTATTGCAATCTTGTTCTTCACCTTGTGTTACAGGCCTTTCAAATAGAATTTGTTGGCATATGAGATGTGCCTAGAAGATAGATCTGTCTCAGCTGTTTTGTTTAGTGGGGTGAAGCTTATTTGTTCAGGCCTCCGATTAAATCATGTGTTAGTTATTAAATTAGGCTGTGATGTTTGGATTCATTATCTGCACCAGAACAGCTGAGAGGAAGATCAGTTCTGGAAAAGGGGATGCTCTTCCGTCAAGGCTGGATTCCCTACTTTTAGCAAGGAATAATTGACAACTATTTGCATTAATTTATTATGTATTTTGGAATTATTAGCATACAATACAATTAGTAATAAAAAATACTTTGCAGAATCTGCAAAATATTAATTATTTTTACGAAAGAAACAAATTCATGTTATTTTTATTTGGTATTGTCCTGTAATAGCTCAATATCTATAATAGCTCAATTTATAAAAAATACCACGTTTACTGTTTGTACTTACCTGGATGTTCCTATGTTTTTTACTATTTTGGATGTTACTATTTCAGTTTTTTCTTTCTTTTTTTTCTGTTTGTTTTGAACAGTTAAACTACCAACTGTTCTTCAGAAAAATCCCCCAGGTCCTGCAAATTACTTGGTTTTCCAGCCTTTTTTCCATATTTGAACAGTTTCCAGCAGTGATAAATTTGAGATCCATCATTTCACTCTTCGGACACCTGAAAAAGGAGAGAGAAAAAAGGAATCTTCAGAGATATCTATCTATGATGATGTCTACCTAATAACAAAGATGTTTCAAAAGAACAGAGCCTTATTCTCTTTCGGTCATTAAAAAAAAAGCCATGGTCATTTTGAAGCAGTATGACATCACAAGACATTAGAATACAGAAAAGCAGCCACTATATGCCGACAGAGCGGGGAATGTTTACTCTTTAAAGGATAAACTATTCTCCAGAGCCCGTTTTCTCCAGTCGGTTTACCCAAAATAATCTGCGTTCACACTGTGAATGGCGCAAACTGAATTTATTAACATCAAAAGCAATGAGTGCTCTTCTTTCTGGTGTTGATATTTTTATACATCCTGCAATGCTGCATCAGCTTGTGCGCCCTTGTTTTCCCGCCTTTGAATTCGGCACCTTGTAGTATTCGCTTTGAATGCGCACCTCTCTTCATTTATTATTACTGAACAATCCTAAAGGATTAAACTCTCGTCTTGAGACTCCAATGAGGTGGAGTGTTTCATACGGAAGGGGTGCTATATACAACAACAACAACAAGGTTATAAAGAGAAATACAGATAAGCCATAGAATTTTAAGCATCTGTATCAATTATCTGTTCATCTCTGCAAGTGTCCAAACAAAACCTGAGGGCCAGTCAATAAGATGCTCTGGATTGCATTACAGGGGTTTCTGGGATGCATTAGCTTACCCTTGGGCGCAGACATGCTCTTTTGCAAGGCATTTCTGTGTTTGTTTCCATGGAAAGACAGGGGATTTGGATGTGGAATGGCTGCTTGGCTTTTACTGTGAAGCTTCAAAGGGATATATTAGAAATGTTAATAAAATAATGACCTCGGTAGATGTTTAGCTTTTATATCGCTGTTAACTTCAGGGACTCACTATAAACATCAAAGCAGCAGTAAAGACTAATGTTATTAAAATCTATCTTTCACTGTCGGCGGTGTGACAAAACAACATTGTAATAGTGGATAATCACACAGTGAAATTTGTTGGAAAAAGTATGTGAACCCTTTAGGATTTGATTGGATTAAGTAACAACAGTAGACAAATACGGTATGATTATTCGTGACAAGAAATTATGTTCTATGTCATTGTCAAGTACATCGTGTAAATATTAACAGGGTCGCCCACATAAGTAGCAATTTTACAAGTGACAATTTTAAATCTTTTGTTTGAGCCACGGTTTATATCAAGCAATGCTTGTTGTGGAAATTTGTGAGTGTTTTGAGGGCAGCTTATTTATAAGGTTGAAGCAGACTGTGCTTGTCTTGTGATATTTCTGAGCAGTTTACTCAGATATCCAAGACCTCAGAGTTATTTGGTGGTCTAGCACATAAAATAAACACTGTTATTTTGTACTTTTGGGTGTTTGATAAGCTCTGGGTTATAAAACTGCATGTCATGGTAAACTGTTATTTTAGATGTGAAATGCTTCGGGAAAGAGCGAGAAAACTGTGAATTGATGAGAAATATGAAAAGGGAGATGCAGGGATAAATGAGGTATGAAAAGGAGCCGTAATGGATGTATTAATCTCAAGAACAACTTATTTTCTGGCCTATTAATCTCAGACTGAATACTCTGCGTAGTAAAATAAGAAAAGAGAGAGAGAGGCCGCAACTTTATCACAGGTTTTATAAGTGACTCAAAGCCAAGTATATATAATTACAGTCCTTTTTCCTGCAGTAGATCATGTCCATCTTTTGTGACTAATTACATCTGGGGAGAAAGCGTGTGGACGGAGGAACAATGACACTGAACAAAACTGTGGGCTTTGGGGCAGTGTTCTCTGTATGATTAATTGATTTAGTGTCATAATAGTATCTTGTTGGCTATAGTCCAAAACATGAAATGAGTTCAACTTGAGATTCTAGGGTGTATCTAAAAAAAAAAAACTGTCAGGAATATGTCCAGAATTTCTCAGATTATATTTTGCTTAAAGAAAAACCTATCTTTTTTATACACCATTTGAGTGAGTATGCGTTTTTGTTTTTACCTTAAGATATATTGTACTAAATATAATAGAGGAAAAACATACATACTGTGCATTTAACGAACCAGTCAATAAAAGTGTGTTAAATATAAACTGTAAAATATACAAAAAATATAATTCCGTTTCAGTTATTTTAAATGCAATTGGGTTTGTTTCTCTGTTCAACAAGAAGATGGAGAAGTACTTCATACAAATTGAATGTCGCGAAGCTTTGATATCAGAACTGTGGAATCCCAATTTAGCCTGACAAGCCAGACCCACATCAAGATGTTTGGTCTGGAAACTCACCATTGATAGGGCTCAATCCGAGGGGCGGGATAAACGGTTGTCTTTCAAACTCCCTCTGCACGCGATAGGATACGGTACACAACCAACCAGAGCAACGAAGGTGAAGCAGAGCTTGTTGATTAAACATTCGGCGTATCCGGTCGGCAAAACTCCGAACACATCTTCCCTTTTTAAGAATGACTTCAGTGCCGTTCTTTGTTCTTTTCTCAGAGAAAAGCTTAACTCCAAGTCTTCCAGAATCGCGGTCAAAGCTGATTCGAAAGGCCACCGTTCGCCAGTTTCTGTGTTTACTAGAAGCACGCAAACGCAACTCGGCCATCGTCATTATGGCCCCGCCCACCGACTCTATACACAATGTGATTGGCCCGGCAAGAGTTAGGGTTAGAACTCTCCTCTTTGAGGTGTTTTCAGTCTCATCTGAAATGAGCTGTGTGAGCTGTGTGTCATTTTTTTTGTGTTAAAGTAACGCATTACACGTGTCATGCATTACAGAATCAGATTACTTTTATGATGTAATGAGTAAAGTAACAAATTACAAGTAAGATACAGTACATTAAGTAATCAGATTACTTTTTACATAACGAGTAAAGCACCGCATTACAAGTAACATGCATTACATACTCATTTTTTTGTGTTAAAGTAACGCATTACACGTGTCATGCATTACAGAATCAGATTACTTTTATGATGTAATGAGTAAAGTAACAAATTACAAGTAAGATACAGTACATTAAGTAATCAGATTACTTTTTGATGTAACGAGTAAAGTACATAAAGTATAATCAGATTACATTTTCGATGTTACGTGTAAAGCAGCGTGCATTATGTGATCAGATTGCTTTTTTGACATGCAAATTACAGGACAACACACAAAAAATTTACAAACAAAAAAATAGGAATAACAGTCACAGTAATTTGAAATGTAAACGGAATTGTAGCTGAAATCTAAAATAAATAATGATGACACTGATACTCAAAAACAATGATACGACTTTTTTACATGCAAGAGTCTCCTATAGTAGGAATAGATGAATATTCGAGAGCAATTTGGCATTTTTAACTGGCCGTCGGCCATCTTGGTTGGGAGAAAAAAAAAGAATTCACAAACAACAGCTTGCCACTTGTTGGCAGTGTATGGGATAATGCACTAATGCCCACTAGAGGTTGCTGTGCAACTGTGTCATTCATACCCATCTGTACACAATACATGTTTTTTAATAACTGTGGTGACATCTATGCATTTAAAAGAGGTAATAATGGTGGTCATTAAATTATCAATATTTATTATTTGATTATTTCTGTTTGCAGCAGACCCTAAAATCTTGTACGTTGTGAGGCAGGGCCTCCGTGGATCGCTATTGTTTGTCTAGCACATCCCACAGGTGCTCAACTGGACTGAGATCTGGGGAATTTGGAGGCCAAGTCAACACTTCAAACTCATTTTTGTGCTCCTCAACCCATTCCTGAGCCATTTTTGCTTTGTGGCAGGGTGCATTACTGCTGAAAGAGGCCACAGCCACCTGGGAACAGCGTTTCCATGAAAGTGTGAACATGGTCTGCTCTGCAACAATGCTTAGGTAGGTGGTACGTGCCAAAGTAACATCCACATGGATGACAGGACCAAAGGTTTCCCAGCAGAACATTGCCCAGTGCATACTGGTGGTGGTTCCCCAGGTAAGCAACGCGCATGCATCCGGCCGTTCAAGTGATGTTAAAAAAAAAAAGTGATTCATCAGACCAGGCTACCTTCTTCCATTGCTCCGTGCCGCCTTTTGGTGGTGGACAGGGGTCAGCATATAGGCACCTTGACTGGTCTGCGGCTATGCATGGAAGGAAATGTGTCCTTCCATTGTCAGGTTTTGTGAAGCACAACGTACTATATCTGTGCAAGTGAGTGCATGATCATTTTAGACTGTTTTAATCAGCAAAACTGTGACTGGAGGTATGTGGTCCAGATTGTAGCGTGGTGATGATCATATCAAACTTAAAATTATGGCTTTCTCAACAAGCCGCTGTTATAGAGTAATTTGTTAAATTGCTGGTTGTAAGTTTATATTTAGAGTGACTCTTTAATGAGTGTAATTTTCAGTATATTTTGAGGCTCATATTGAAGCGGTGCAGACTTCTTTTGAGTTTGATTTTACTTCGGTATATAATCTAAGCACAGTATGAAGCTGTTTTTAGCTAGAGCTAGTTATATCTACTTCAATCCTTTTTAAATTAAAGTGGACAGGAAGTGAGATGACATCAGTGTGGTCATCCTTATGGGACCCTGGCACAATGCTAAGAGTGACCATGGTGAGTAATACAATCTCTCCAGTTCATGATGTTCTAAAGACTAAACGTTCAATCTTTCAAGGTTCTATCGTTTCACATATGTAACTGGTGGATACAAAGCTCTAATTTTCCATACAGGAGGAGATCGAGCACTTGTACAATAAAAGAAAATATAATGGTGACTGTATGAATGGAAGTCCCAGCTTTCAGTTAGAGAAAATGTTTTATTTATTGTTTTTATATAAAATATATTTGAATGTTATTTTAATAATCATATATGTAGGAATGGAATTCCCAGTGGTCAGTTATAGCAAAAGCTAATCACCTTTTAGATTTGAGGGACGTTGAAGGGTTAGTTTACCCAAAAATGAAATTTCTTTCATTAATGACTCACCCCAATGTCGTTCCACACCCTTAAGACCTCTGTTCATCCTCAGAACAGTTTAAGATATTTTAGATTTAGTCCGAGGGCTTTCTGTCCTTTGAATGTAAGTGTATGCCCACTTGCTGTCCACGTCCAGAAGGTAATGAAAACATCATCAAAGTAGTCCATATGTGACATCAGTTGGTTAGTTAGACTCTTTTGAAGCGTCGACAATACATTTTGGTCCAAAAATAACCAAAAATACGACTTTATTCAGCATTGTCTTCTCTTCTGCGTTTGTTTTCAAACTTCAAATAAAGAATCAAACGGTCGCGAATCAGCAGATTGATTCGTGATTCTATCGCCAATGTCACGTGACATGCCAGTTCGACACGCGATCCGAATCTTGAATCATGACTGTTTGATTCTTTGTTTGAGGAACATGGAAGAGAAGACAATGCTGAATAAAATCATATTTTTTGTTATTTTTGGACCAAAATGTTCCGAGGATGAACGGAGGTCTTAGGCCGGGGACACACAGCAAGCGTGCCGTCACGTCTCGGCTGCCTGGCGTGTCCGTTTTTATTTCGGCTCTCATGTTAAACGGTTAGACCTTGCACACTGCCTGCGTGAGCCGCGCGGAAAACGCGTGCATGCTTCAAATAGAAGAGACGCCTATTTTTCACGCAACACACAAGGGTTTCCAGGCAAAATAGAATGGGAAAATATGTTTATATGCCATTTTGACACGAATACATATTAAAAAATGACATTTTCGTGTTTGAAAGTCTGTAGGTTAACATAAATGCAGATATAGGCCTAATTGTAATAATAAAAAACAACATAATTATCGATTTTGAAATATTAAACCTGTCAATACAGAACAAAATGTTCTGTAGCCTATTTTGCCGTCAATATATGACGGCAATAGATATGTATGGTCAATAGGCTACTGCTGACGTTTTTTTTGCGGTAGGCAATATATTTATATTTAACATAAAGTATAGGGCTTCCCTGTACATCAATACATTAATGAAAGAAATTTAATTTTTGAGTGAACTAACCCTTTAATAATAAATAAGCAACATTTATGATACTCCTGACAAACTGTGCATGCCTTAAAAGTTGCCCATGGTTTTTTTCTTATATGGCCGCTGAGTGAACTGACTGAACTGTCTTAAAAGGACCTTGACATTATATAATTGACTTGAGTAACTTATAAGTAACTTTTGCATGTTTGGAGTTTTCGTTTCACTGTTTTATTTTCATTCTGACTGAAAACAGCAGGACAGTTTATCTTCAGGCCTTTCCAATTTCCCCCAATATTTTGGATTTATTTGGGTACATTGCTTTTGAGTGGCTGAATTTCAGAGAGATTGCTGTAGAATTTGCATGTATTTCTTCGAAGACCTTTTGATGTTGTTTTGCTGGATTAAATGCATTTCAGTGTTTGCAATAGATATTTCAATTTTAATTGGATTTCTGTTTGGGTGAGGTCTAGACATCAAATGATATTTGACTGTGTTGTAGTCATGGTTACGTAATCGCCGTAATGCTGTGTAATTATGGTAATTTTGTCAGATTTCATTCAACGGAGTTGGATGATCTGACTATGAATTTTCTTCAACTTCATGATACTTACATATGCAGCCTGTGAGATAATTTGACGTTTAATTGATGAATGGCCCATTATTTTCATTACAAGCAGAATCAAATTTTGAAATCATCTTGAATTATGTGTCAGGAAACATAATATGTGGATGAAATTATTCAAAGAGGAAGAAGAATAGGTAAAAGCAGAGGTAATTAGAGGGACAAACAGAAAGTGTATTCTTGCATGAGATAAAATAGCCTTGGTCTATTGCATAAGCAGCATTGTTTAGAAGAGCTAAAGTACAATGATAATCTGTTATTCTGGAATATCAAACAAAATTTTAACTGTACACTCAGAATTCAAAATTCAATGCACATTATTAACTTTTTTTGTAAAAAGAACACTAAAATGTTTTTATTTCATATCATATTTAAAATGATAGTTTACCTGAAAATGTATTTTCTGTCACCCTCATTCCAAACCCTAGGGCTTTATTTTTCTTTCAAAACACAAAATAAGAATTTTGAGGGAACAATGGGCTCCAAACAACATATTCACACTGTCAATTCCTATATTTCTGACAGTGCCTTGGAGCCTTTGAGCACATGAACATCTCTGGGGTGTTCACTAAAATGTAATTTGATAATGCACTTGTAGGTTCAAGGTGACATCAAATTTAATATTTCTTATGCGTTTTTTTTCTGCTGAGCTTGCCAGTATACAAACTGGTCACGCAATTGATAAAATATAATTTGTCCTTCCATTCATTTGCCACAATGTTGAATTGATTAGCTGAGAATTTTGCATGAATGTTTGGTACTTGGTAGCAGCAGTTTCTTAAAGTTAACTTTGTGTGGAATTAAAGAATAATTACAGAGATTAAGTAGATGCATGTAAACTGATGCAGTACATCCCAGAGATGCTCGATCTGGGGAATTTGGAGGGCAAGCCAACATCTCAAACTCGTTGTTCTCCGCAGACTGTAACACTGTCACAGTAAAGCCCAGCACCATGCTCAATATATATATATATATATGTATGTATGTATGTATGTATGTATGTATGTATGTATGTATGTATGTATATATATCCACCCACACACACACACACACACACACACACGCATGCACACTTGGATATGTGGTGTATGGTTACTCTCCATAGGCATACATAATGTACAGACTGTATAATCTATCCCACTACTAACCATACCCATAAACCTGCCCATCACAGAAAACTTTTGACATTTTTTGAATTTCAAAAAACACCATTTAGTATGTTTTAGTGTGAGGACACAGATGTCGTCATATACCATGTTTACGTTGTAATACCCATGTCATTATACACATTTGTGTCCTCATAAACCATATACATGAACACACACACACTAACAGCAGGCCCTGACAGGAGAAGGACAGAGTAAAGGTACACAGGACCTACAATTCCCACACTTTTATTACCCCCGGGTCCAGTGGACCCGAACATCCTGTGTGTAATATAAATGTGTAGGGGGGCTGTACCGTGTGTGGTCATTGAAAATGTGTTCTGATAAATATTCCTCACAGAAAATGAGCCAAGGCCAATGAATCTCAGTTTGAAAAAATAATTATTCATATCATTTTTCTTTCGATAAAAAATGAAAACGGGTCCAGCAGACCCGAACACCATACAAGGGTTAAGGGGACTTTTGTTGGCCTCTAGGGACTCTTATTGTGATGTGCTGACCAATAAAGGGGAAGGGCGGCCATTTTGAAAGCAGAGGTGGCATTGGTGAGGGGGGGTTGTTGTGGTTGAAATCCCGCTGTTTTTTGTGTATTGCATTTTTGCAAGATTAGTAAAAGAAAACAATAGTCAGACTCCCCTTGTGATAATAATTCAACCTTTCTTGTAAAGAGTTGTAGTTGTTATAAGACTATTCCGGAACCATTTTTGCTTTGTGGCATTGTCCTGCTGAAAGAGTCCACAGCCACCTGGGAATACTGTTTCCATGAAAGGGTGTACATGGTCTGCAACAATGCTTAGGTGGTACGTGTTAAAGTAACATCCACATGGATGACAGGACCAAAGGTCTCTCAACATTGTCCAAAGCATTACACTGCCACCACTGGCTTGCCTTCTTCCCATAGTGCATCCTGGTGCCATGTGTTCTCCAGGTAAGCCACGCACCCGTGCCAAGCCATCCACATGATGTAAAAGAAACTGTGATTCATCAGACCAGGCCACCTTCTTCCATTTCTCCATAGTTGTGATGCTCACGTGCCCACTGTGGGTGGACAGGGGTCAGCATGGGCACCCTGACTGATCAGCGGCTATGCAGCCCCATACTCAACAAAATGTGATGTACTGTTTATTCTGACACTTTTCTATCAGAACCAGCATTAACTTCTCAAGCAATTTGAGCTACAGCAGCTCGTCTGTTTGATCAGACCACACAGGCCAGCCTTCCCTCCCCACGTGCATCAATGAGCCTTGGCCATGAGCCATAACCCTGTCGCTGTTTCACCACCGTTCCTTCCATGGACCACTTTTGATAGATTCTGACCACTGCAGATCGGGAACACCCCACAAGAGCTGTTGGTTTTGGAGATGCTCTGACCCAGTCGTATAGCCATCACAATTTGGCCCTTGCCAAACTCGCTCAAATAATAATCTTGCCCATTTTTTCCTGCTTATCAGCTTTGAGGACAAAATGTTCACTTGCTGTCTAATATATCCCACCCACTAACATGGTGCCGTGATAAGATATGATCAGTGTTATTCACTTCACCTCTCAGTGGTCATAATGTTATGTCTGATCAGTGTATCTATGCAGAGCATTATTCAGTACCGTTTTAAAATTCATGTATTAAAATTCATGTAAAACAGTAGAAAAGATTTTCAGAAACTGTCACCAGACAATGCATAATAATGAATTAAACTGAGTCTTTCATTAGCCAATACATTTATTTTATTCAGAAAGAGGCTTTAAAATAGATTTTTTTTAATATACTTTTGTGTTTTGTTAAACCGTGAATAATAACACAAATGCAACATAGCAAATATACATATATAATATTTATAATATGAATATTAACATGTTTGAGTGATTCAGTAATAGTACACTAAAGTATACCAAGAATAATGGTAAGCATTTGCCAAGCTAAAAGAACAATTACAGCACAATTAAACATACTGAATAATTTATAATTTTGTAGGCTGAAAAGAGCTGTTAAAATGATATATGATTTGCTTGAACACTTTAGAACACTCCACTGAAACCGTCTCAGTGTGTGACAAACAAGATTCAAACCCATTAACTGCAAACTGTAGCATAAATCTATCATTTATGAGACTTTGAAAAATTAAATAATCTGTATCTAAAAAAAATAAAAATTAAAAATATAATAAAAAAGGTTGCTTGGATGTTTGTCATTTCAACTTAAATTACATTAAACTGGCTTTAAAAAAAATGAGTTGAATCTTGAATGTAAAAACACATTGTCATAACTTACTGATCATATATTTAATTTGTTTACAGTGTAGATGCTCTCTTATACTAACTTTCAGCAAACCTCAGTTTGAACTAAACAAGCCTATTCACTAAATATCACTAGAAAAGCCTATTCATTGACACTGGACTGCATTGAAACAGACATAAAGAGACTATTTTCCACATAAACACCACCAATATATTATCAACAAAACCTAAAACACAGCATATTAATTTAAAAATAATTGAAAACAGTTAAGTGAGAAAATATGCAACTTCACATTTGCACATTTGTTGAGAAACAATATACAAACCCAAGCAGTGGGATTTAGCTTATCAGCTCACAAATACA
The DNA here is from genome assembly GCF_024679245.1 of Pseudorasbora parva. Lineage (NCBI taxonomy): Eukaryota > Metazoa > Chordata > Actinopteri > Cypriniformes > Gobionidae > Pseudorasbora > Pseudorasbora parva. The sequence goes on along the minus strand of NC_090190.1, from coordinate 30,837,385 downwards.
ATCATATGCTGTCTATCAATTTATGATACAAGAGAGAAGGTGAAATATTCATTCGTCAGATTTTTTTAGACATTTTTTCATAGGTACATTCATTTATTAAGTAATTAAATAAGCTATAGTCAAAACAGTCTTTATATTTGATGTTAAATGTTTTACTTTGATCTACCCTAGTTTAATATTCGGAGTAACGTCATTAAATATAAGCAATGTATTCACCTGAGCTGGCGGCGGACATTGGCTCAACCAATAGCGTTTGGGGCTATCTGTTTTGAGTGACCAATGGCAATCAAGGGGTGTGTTTTGGGAAACGTGCGAAAAAGATAATTTTTGAATTTACATTTGTTTGCGCTAATGGCACATGGTTACAATTCAACATTTGACATAAATAGATCTATTCATGCATTCCTTTAATTCGTTCATCCTGAAGTTTATTTCTTATTTACAATAAACCTACATAAAAAGTGCATTTACAACTTGAGTCTAAATATATTTCAGTGTGACATTGTCAGACGGCCAATGAAACATTAATAAACATATATCCATCAAAATAACCAAAATATCTATACTTCTATTTTAAGTTTAAATCCAAAATATTTTGCATTAGACACACACACACACATACACACACGTCTGGTTCACTATCTTTGTGGGGACTCTCCATAGACGTAATGGTTTTTATACCGTACAAACAGTATTTTCTATCCCCCTACACTCCCCCTGCCCCTAAACCTACCCCTTCACAGGAAACATTCTGCATTTTTCTTTCTCAAAAAAACTCCTGTATGATTTATAAGCTTTTGAAAAATGGGGACCGCTAGCTGGTCTGTAATCTTTCCTTATGGGGACACTTGGTCCCCACAATGTACTACAAACAAGGCCACCATCGCGCACACACACACACACACACACACACACATATATATATACACTCTCAGAAAAAGAAAAAAAGGTACAGTGCTATCACTGGGGCGGTACCCTGAGGTACAAAAGTTAAAAGGTACATCTTTGTACCCTAAATGGTACATATTAGTACCTTAAAAGGTACATATCAGTACTTTAAGAGTGCAAATTAGTACCTTAAAGGTACACAGTGGAACCTTAAATGTACATATTAGTACCTTTTCGGTTTTGTACCTTATAGGGTACCGCCCCAGTGACAGAAATGTACCTTTTTTTCTGACAGTGTGTATATATATATAGTGGGATGTAAACTAAGTTGACACTAATTGAACATTCTTAAAACAAAATGCAACTGCAGAATAAAGCAGTTTCAGCATTGTTTTTCCCAGGGGTCTGGAGAAGAAGGCCACTCATTAATCACAATGGTAACCCTCATGTTTTCAGATCAATATGTATTCAATTTACCCTGCGTCACATATGCAATACACTGATTTTAATTAAGAATCATGACTTTAGCAAATAATGCAACCAACTTATGGTGGTTTCTTTTCAGTTTCCAGGGAACTGTTTGATGAGATGAGAAGATGAATGTGGCTGTTTTGCGCATGACTTTATTTTAATTAAAGATAAAGTGAAACTTTCAAAGTGCTGTCCCTGCAGTTTAATGTGTAGTTGCTAGTACTCAGAGATGCATGGTGAGTGTGTTGTGAGTTGATCAGGCCTGACTGAAAGCCTCCTGGCTAAAGTTACAGTTCTCTGGATACAGAAGCTTCTTATCAGGAAACAGCTCGTCTGTTGGTGTCAAATCATCTATCTCAGTTGAAAAATGCCCAATGCTTTCCACCGTTGACGTTTCCTTGGCAACACTATAGGTTAGGGCCACACTATAGGCTGCCTTATTCACCAGAGTGGCGCGTCCGCAGCTGCAGAGCCTTCTGAAGGCAGCACGGAACTTTTGAGACATAGCGTTGTATATAAGAGGGTTAATGGCGCTGTTGAGGTAGACACATGTGCGGCAGAAGAGCAGAAACCAGGTGTCCAGGTAGGCATCTTGCAGGAAAGAGTTAACCACCACCAGAGTGCGGTACGGCATCCAAAGCACAGCGAAAAGAATGACCACCACTGCCAGCATTTTTGTAACCTTTGATGAAGAAATCACAATAACCATGATATGAAACAGAAATTCAGTGTAATACATAATGTTGATATCATGTAACTACCAGTCTGTCAATCTTTCTATATCTGTCTCTCTGTACATCTGTGCATATATATATGTGCATATATATGCAGATGTACATATACACATAGATGTGTGTGTATATATATATATATGGGTAGGCAGTTAGTTAGACATAAATGCAGATAGATAGATAGATAGATAGATAGATAGATAGATAGATAGATAGATAGATAGATAGATAGATAGATAGATAGATAGATAGATAGATAGATAGATAGATAGATAGATAGATAAAATTGATAATTGATAATATTACAAAATGTAAATGTACAATTTATTTTTATTTGACTTCTATTTTACTATCTATCGAAGTCAAATTTGAATTTTTGAATATTACATTTTTTATACTATCTATCTATCTATCTATCTATCTATCTATCTATCTATCTATCTATCTATCTGTCTGTCTGTCTGTCTATCTATCTATCTATCTATCTATCTATCTATCTATCTATCTTTCTGTCTGCCTGCCAGCCTGCCTGTCTCTCTGTTGGTCTACACGATAGATAGATAGATAGATAGATAGATAGATAGATAGATAGATAGATAGATAGATAGATAGATAGATAGATAGATAGATAGATAGATAGATAGATAGATAGATAGTTCTGGAACAAATAAACTGCATAATTTGCTGTTTTCTAATAATTATTTATTTAAATGTATTCATTAATGAAGAACAATACAAAGGCCACTACACCTGAAACAACATTTGTTTTGCAATATGATTTGTATTTGTATACATTAAAAGAATATTTTGCTGTTTCCAAATATGAAAGTTTTGAAACTTCAAGGAGATGCTCTCACCTGTCGTCTGGATGCTGCGGTTGTACTGGAGCAGCGGCTGGAATTGTTCATTTTGTTCTTTTTGGCTTTGGAGAAGTTGTCATGGCCGTTCTTGTCCGACGGAAGAGGATTAAGAAACAAGATTCTCGCAATAAGGCCGTACAGGACAGTGGCGAGAGTGAGTGGCAGTACAAAAAAGATGCCAAAATCGACAAAATATATGGGTAGGTAAAGGTTTCTGGACACTTTGTAAGCGCACGTTATTATAGTCACATCCTTGTAGAGAACATGTTGGATATCGGTGAGGTAAAACCACATTATGCAGTAAAGACACGTGCAAACCCAAACTCCGACAATGATCTTCTTCGCGCGCGAGAGCGTGCATAAAAACTGCGCTTTGATCGGGTGACATATAGCGATGTATCGCTCTATAGTAAAGGCTGTTATGGAGCAGGAGGATGCGTTGATTCCTAGATACTGGAAGTATGTGATGCACAGGCACCCCGCGTGCCCAAAAATCCATGAACTGAACAAACTGTCCGCTATGCTCGGCAGTCCGGCTGCGATCAACACCATCAGGTCTGCGACAGCCAAACTAACCAGATAGCCATTTGTCGGGGTCCGCATATGTTTGGTGGTGAGGACCACCAGGATGACCATCACGTTTCCAACTATCCCGAAAGCGCATATGAGGAAAACTATGAGGACGCTGAACACTTTGTATTCGACACCGCGGTCAGTCCAAGTTTTCAGGGTCTCGTTACTGTACTCGAATACTGTGAAGTTCTCCATTCTCAAAAAGATCAGATTAAAAAGAATTTTAATTCCGTTGAGTTGACGTAAATGCGGTTCATACCTCTTGAAACTTTGCTTGCTCTGTCTGTTCAGTTTTTGATCATTTTTTCATCATCATGTTCATTAGGGAAAAAAAATAACTATTTGCATCCATTTAAATATTCTTTATTCTCCTCTAAATATAATGGAATAGGCTAACAGGTGTGCTCTCTATGGTTGCAGCAGATCAGATGATGGATCTCCTGCGCCTGGTGCTGAATTTAGTCTCGCCACGATCAGGAAAAAAAAAAGGGGGCGTTTTACGCACGCATATAATTCATGTGAAACCTGGCATATTTTCCAGTCTTATAAAT